>NC_056726.1:789119989-789307489 GCF_019279795.1 Protopterus annectens | reverse complement strand
TCCAAAGAGTAGGAACAGTTGATTCAGTGATAGAGCAGTTTATGAGAATAGATACAGGGTATGCTACAGATGTGGCAGCAGTTGTTAGGAAGAAAGATGGCAGATTGTCAGGTGATGGGGAGCATGTTTTAAGTTTGATGAGTTTTTTTAATGTAGCTTGTGGGAACTGGTCTTAGTGAGAAGTGGGAGTTTTTTGGTTGGGGGGTTGTGAGTGGTGAGATTAGATGAGTTAGAAATCTGCATAAGTTTGCTTATGGTGTCAATGAAGTAAGAATTGAAAATGCATGCAGTTTCAAAGGCTCTATTGTTGGGGCTGGGGTTGGGTGTTGGGGGATTGCCTGGGTAGAGTATTTGGATGATAGTGTTCCAAAACGTTTTGGGGTTTCTGGATTGTGTAGTCTGGTGTTGGTGGTAGAATTGTTTTATCATTATGGAGATCCCTATATCTTTGGAAGTTTGAAGGATATTTAGGCTTAGAGCAGTTTCCAAGCAGTGTCTCTTTTTGTATACGAGACTGAGTAGAGTTGGTTAGCCAGGGGGAGTTGCGCGATTTGACTCTGTAACAGTTCTAGGAGGGGCAAGGGAATTGAGTGTGTTAAGGAAGATGGAGTTCAAGTGTGAGACAGCTTCATCAAGAGGTAAGATAAAGAGGAAGGACCAGTCTGTAGCTGAGAGAGCATTATTGAATGTCTCATGGTTGAAGGTAATTATTTTCTGTCATTCTTTAAATTTGTGGGGTCTGGAAATGTGGGGGAGAGTTGGAGGATTCATGTTGGGCACTAGTCGCTGTTGGAGTCAGGTAGTGTTTCTGTGTTGTGATACGGGTTATGGTTAGAAACTAAAATCCAGTCAATGATGGAACTAGTATTGGTAGGTTTGTGGTGGAAAGTCAGAGATGAGATACGTTGGGTGTAGCCATAAAGGTTAATGCGGTTATAGATAGATATCTGTACACACACACACACACACACACATGCGTATATATATATATATATATATATATATATATATATATATATATATATATACATATATATACATATATATATCTTAAACATTTTAAACTTTTAAAATAATCTTTAACGTAATCAAGCCTATGCATTGCCAACGTGTAAAGGCTCAAACAGTCCCAAAGGAAAAGCATCCTTATCTCTATTCAACACAGCCCTGAGCTTACTAAAATATGTAAAGGCATCACATGCCACAAGTATTACTCCAGGACTGGCAGTATACAAGTCCCATTAAAGTTGCTCAGTATCAGTACAATACCTCAAAAAACCCATAGGACATTGACTGTAGAGTACAGGACCAATAATTTTGTCTGCGTTCGAATAACTTATCAAATGCAAACTGGTTTACCTGGGAAGTATTGAACTGGTAACATTTTTTTTATTTCGAAAAATAAGAAATCTGTCCATGGTTGTAGTACCCCCTAACTGCAATACTCCAGGTTGCACAACTCTGTTCCAGTGTTACGATTTTGCACTTAATAACTCATTAGGTTTCCATTTTTATTACTTTTGATTTATAACTGCATTTTTTTTTTAATTGTTGTAGAACTGAAGATCTCAGAAAGGGATCTAGTGATCTGTTTTTTTTTTTTTTTATTCTGTTGTCTTTTAGGCTTTTTAATGTGTTTACAGCATGGTTGGAAGATGAAAATTTCCAGAAGTCACCTGTTCCCCTTCATTCTTTGCCTAAACAGTATGACACACACAGGCTAGCCAAGATCATGCAAAATCAACAGGTAAATGTTGTTATATTTTAAACTTTATTAAACCCAAGTCAGTTTAAGACATATTGCCAAACATCTACATGTTTGAGAATTACCTTTTGCTTCTTTGTTAGATGTTTTTGGATACTTGATGATCACTTGCATATTTTCAGGATGCATGTTATTTGCAGAACACATAAACCTACCTTCCAGACTTGTAATAAATTTAATATTAGCATAAATTAAGCAGTTTTTAAGAAAGATTGATAGTTTGCACAGCTTGCTTTTGATTTGGTTTCTTGCTAGAAAAATAGCATGGTAAACAGCATTTTGAGAAACTGCCAGAATTTAATGCTTTGTGCCACATGTAGAAATAGTACATTGGTTCACAGTCATTTAGCCTTGTAATTGTTATAGAGATTAGGACGTTTGTGTCCTCCACCATGTCACTGCTACCAAAAGGTTTTTTATTGTCATCACACATCTGTCACTAACATTGTTGACTGCTGCAATAGATTTGTAGCTATGACAGTAGAAAGTCTATGCAGCTGTTTAATAGAAATTATCAGTTAAAAGTTAGATAATTCATTTGTTTGTGCACTTAGTTTGCCTATTAAGGGCTGGGAAGTCTAATTCTGTTTTTGCTTGCTGGCAGAATGTTATTGATCCAGTGTGTCTGTTTTCATCCAATTCAACTGTACGTTGTCGGATCTGATGGGATTCAACCTCAGTACTGACTATAAAGACTTTGCTGTGGACCTCCAACCCCCTAGCCTACCCATAATCCTGTACAACCAACCTCAGCATCTCAGATCTCGTTTGCTGTGGAAAATTTCAGACACATCTTCATGGGCTCCATTTCTTGTTGGCTTACCAAACATACCATATCCTTTTCTAGTCTTTCCCTGTACAGTTAAACTGCTTTATTTAGCTTAGAAATAGTTGTTCTACAGTTAGTTAAAGTTTTCAGATTTAATAATAAGTAGATTGCTGAGACTAGTTAGATTTGTTACTAGGGATTTTACATTTATACTTGTTCCGGGCACGGTGCCAACTTCCCCTCCATTGCAAATTTTGACACCAGTCAGAACTTCGGATCCAGTTGATTTGGTGCCATGCTGTCCAGAGGTAACTGGGTCAGTTTTGATAATATTCTCTACTTTGACCCCAACTGAATCCCTCCTCTTTCAGCCCCGATGCACTTGGAGCAGAGTCTCATGGCCTAGTCTTCAGGGCCATGGAGTGGGAGGAGGAATAGACAACCAGACACTTAGGCTCACTGCTTGGTAGCTTGACACCGAGATCCACTTCAGAGTTAAGACCTTGTGGTTCTGCAGGTTTGTTTCCTCAGAACCAATACCGTCTTCAGCTTTCAAGGCTTTTTAGAGTGTCATTTTGACCCCAAGGGATAAGTTACCTTCACCCAGACCGGCATCACACGAGCTCCATGCTGAAACTGGCTCTCTCCATTGTCACTGTGTTAGACAGGAACAGCTGGAACCTAAACCCTATGATGCTTATGTAATAAACTCCCTGTTGATTTAGAACCCTCTGATCTTCCCGCAGAGCAGGTCCACCATAAGCAGCCATGTAAGTGGAAGCACATTAACTAATCTCCAGAGTGCATCACTAGCGACACAGACTTTGATGAAGGAGAAGGATCCCCCAGATTGAAAATTTAAACAGACAGCAATAGATTTTAGAGCTGTCATCAATAAAAAGTATACATTTGATGACAAGCTGGACAATGAGCAAGTATTGGAAAATGACAGTTATGCTAATAATTTGGATACATTTATATTTGTTTGCAGAATTACAAAGCAGTGGATTTGGATAATGTATGTCTTAGCGAGTGTTTGAAATTGAATATAGTGCCGAAAGGCCTATGTGTATGCCAATACCCCAACAAAGTTATTGAATGTCAGAATTTCATAAAGAATTGACCTAGGTTTTTGATAGATGTGGCTTTGATATAGGTAAAGCAATAGTAAAACAAAATGAAAGAGAAATGGAAATTTTGTATAGGGAACTTGAACAAATTAATAAAAGTATTTCAAATGATTTGATGTTTAGAATAGAGAGCGAAAAGGTTAAATATTATGATAAATTGGAGAAGGTCAATTTAAAATGTAGAAACATTTTTAATTGGAAAATGAAAAAAGTGGATAGCGATTTAAAAGAATATAGGATGCAGATGGCATACACTAAGCCCAGGACATATCATAATACGGTTAGAGAATGGGAACCAGTTCGTAACAATCATGAAAACTCTGCAGGAAGATGAGTACTAACATAGGTACAACACACATGATTTGGGAGACCCTAAGGAGATCGGAGAGGTTGAAAAACAGGGAACCAGTCTATTACAGTTATAACAGAGGCAAAAGGAATTCCAGGAACAACAATTGGAACCGATAGTCACTGAGATAGGTCAGGAAAAAATAATTATACAGGATTACAAGCACAGTTTTGAAGGTCACAATATATACAACTACAGCAGTGTACAAGTTAATGAGTATCATTTTAAGTTGTTTTTAAAAGGTTTTAAGGTTATTCCAAAGAAAAAAGGCTGATATTAGTAAAGCTGTTATTGATTTAAAGCTTTTTTTGAGGAAAAATAATTGGGAATTGTTTTTTAAAGGGCAAAGGATAGTTAAAACATAATGAAGGGACACTTACCAGAAAAAGCACTTTTAACCCACCTTTGCAACCCCCAATCAAAACATTTTGAAACACTATTAGAAAAGGAGTTAAGAAGAGGTGTAGAGCAGAATAAAGTGACTCCCAATTTGCCCAAGGAGGAGAGAGTAATATTGGAAGAATTACAAAGGAATATGTGAATAAGAGTAATGAAACCAGACAAAAAGGGGGAGGCACAGTATTAATGGATAGAATTATATATGAATCTAAAAGGAAGGAGATTCTGAATGATGAGAATAACTATACAAGGACATCGTTTAATGAAGTTATTATTGCTAATACATTTTTTTTTATTTTGAATGATTTATTGTTGGAAGGGACAATCAGTACAGAAACTTTTAGATATTTGCAAAATGAAAAACCGAGAGTCCCCTCCGTTTTTGGAATTCCAGAGGTTCATAAAAATTCTTTGGATCCTCCTTTGAGACCCATTGTGTCATCAGAAGGCTCCGTTACTGCCCCTTTAGCCAAATTTTTGGATACATAATTAAAGGCCTTATCCTTGAAGGGAAGCTCCGTACTAAAAGATTCATGGGACATGCTAAGATGTTTAAAACAAAATTTATTTAATAATAAAATTATTTTTATAACTATTGCTGTAGTTGTACTTTTTGCCTCTATATCACATGAGGAAGGTATGCAGTGGTTTGAAGAGGCATTGGTAGATTATGGAAAACTTACCACCAATGACTTCAACACTTGCTTAACACTAATGGAAGTAGTACTAAAAAACAACTATATATTTTATGAAGGAGAATTTTACCAGCAGTTAAAAGGCATAGCAGTGGGGGCAAGGTGCGCCCCAGCATATGCTAATAGTATACTTTCTCGGTAGGAGAAGAATTATGTGCTAAATATGGAATATATAAAATGTTGGGCCCTCTATAACCAATGTCTTGATGACATCTGCCTGTTTTGGAATGAATGATACCGAAGAAAAATTCTATGAATTTTTGAATTACCTAACAGGAACAACCTCATTTTTAAAGTTTATGTATAGTATGGACTATGAATATATGAACTACTTAGATATTACAGTTAGAAAAGACCAAGGTAGTTTTGTATCAAAAATATGTAGAGAAGGACACTTACTCGAATTCTTACTTCTAATACACGAGTGCCCGCCCTTTCTATCAGAAGAGAAGTCTTGTGAATGGGCACTTCGTAAGGAGTAGTCGGATGGCTTCTATGGATACAGATTTTTTAGATGAATGTGTTTTATTAAGTAATATGTTTAGAGAAAGAGGACACCCTGACAATTTATTAAAAGATGTTGAACATCAAGTGAAGAAGGAAGAGTGCCCCCTTTTAGAAAGGACAGATGGAGACACAAAGGTTACAGATGGAGGTGGTAATGAGTTCGAGGAAGCATACATTATGGATTATTCTGAGGATGCCGATGTCATTAGAGCTGTTATTGAGAATTAATGGGATAGATTAAGGAGATTTCTGACTTGAATATTATTTTTAATAAACCCTTGAAGTTTATTTATAGAAGAGATGTTAATATTAAAAACATACTTGAAAATAGCAATAAAAATTCATGCTAAATAATAGAAAAAGAGTGACATATAAATATAGGGGGGTGCTCACAATGCCTGATTGTGAGTAGAGGTGACAGTCTACATCTGGATAGTAGGAACAGGACAATAAATAGTACATGTTTTTCCAATTGTAATACATGTGGGGTGGTTTACCTAGCATTGTGTGGTGGATGGACATAATTTTATATTGGGAAAATGGAAAGGAAATTTAAAACAAGAGTATATGAGCATGGGTATGACATTAAAAATAAGAATGAAAATAACGCACTGTACAGGCATTGTAAGACATGCCATGCAACTAGTTTTCAATTTTTTGTCTTGGAGGTAATACCAATGGATCCTCGGCTGGGGTGCCTCCTGTGCGGAGTCTGCATGTCCTCCTTGTGGTCACGTGGGTTTCCTCCTGGTGCTCCGATTTCCTCCTACATTCCCAAAGACGTGCTGTAGGTGGATTGGACACTCTAAATTGGCCCTAGGCATGAGTGTGCGCGCCTTCTGTGGAAGGTCGGGCGCAGGGCTGACAACTCGACACCGTAAAACTCCACTGCCAGTCATGAGCGGACAGGTAATCTGCTGTGGTGACCCGTAACCGGGAAAAGCCGAAAGAAGAAGAAGAATATATATACTATTTAAGTAGTATTTAGTTGTTGTAAATATGAGTATGAGCTTTTAAGTACACTTGCTGCATATTTTATACATTTCTACATTTTACCACTTGCTTGTTTTATGAGATAGAAAGGAAGAATATGTTGTTTAAAGTTTTTGTATAATGTGGTAGTTTCAAGGATTTATTTTGAAAAGAATGGGATTGGTTGGCTTTAATTGAAGTCATTATTTAAGGATAGGATAATTAAGGGGTATGCATACATCTGATGACGTTCTAGTGTGGACGAAAACACGGTGAACAAGTTAAGGCGTTTATGTTTGGATCATTTGTTGTTGCTGTTTTTGTGGAAAATAAAATTTATTTAGTTCAAATCCTTTCTGGCTGCCCTCACAAGTGCTTTTGTACATTTTTACAGATAAGCTACCTTCACCCAGACTGGCATCACACGAGCTCCATGCTGAAACTGTCTCTCTCCATCGTCACTGTGTTAGACAGGAACAGTTGGAACCTAAACCCTAGTATGCTTATGTAGTAAACTCCCTGTTGATTTAGAACCCTCTAATCTTCCCGCAGAGCAGGTCGACCATAAGCAGCCATGTAATTGGAAGCACATCAACTCATCTCCAGAGTCCATCACTGGCGACACAAACTTTGATGAAGGAGGTATATCCCCGGATCCCCAACCTGAAAATGTCACCTTCAGTGAAATTCTAGAATTGATGAAACAACAGGCATGGAAGGACCTGGTTGTGGTGGAAGTCATACCTAAAAGACCTGATAAAATTTTATTTGCACCTTCTGATAGAAATCACTAGAGCAAGGGGCCACCTATAGATGCAGTGGTTGTAGCTGCAGTGACCAAAAAGAATTGTCAGAAGAGAGGACCTCAGTCCCCCCCCCCCCAACAAAGAGTCGAAGGCATTAGATCATTTTGGGAAACATACCTATGCTTTGATGTCCTTTGCTGTGCAGATGCTGAACTATCTAGCTCATGTCACTCAATTCCAGAGAAATTTGACAAAGTAGATTTTTAAATCAATTGTAGGGGTCCTGCCAAGCAGTATCCAGAAAAAAGATGGAACTCAGCTATCGACCCTACAGTCATTATATAGCATGCCCATGCCCATGAGGCTGATTTCCAGTGCAGCTGTTGGTACAGTGAGAGCAGCAGTCACTGGCATTACAGTCTGCTGGCATGTTTGGCTATATCTTTGTGACTTTGCAGAAAGTTTCAAGATATCCTTCATTAATGCTACTTTTGATGGGTCCACCTTATTCAGACCAAAGGTGAAAGATACTTTAGCTAGAAGTCAGCAAGATGGTAAGACCCTGTCTGATGTTGGCATCTGATTCTCCACTCCTCAGAGATCCTTCTCTAGGAATCAGAGATCTGGGAAGAAGATGCATTTTAGGAAATCATACAGATCCTACCAAGACTCTTCTAGTGATGGTCCTCCCTGGAACAAGCAGTAGCAGAAATTTCAAAGCTACTAGAAATGAGTCATCCAACCAGTTCCCAAAGACCAACATGGATCTGGAGTATACTCAAGGTTCTTTGTAGCTCCAAAGACGACAGGGGACCTCAGACCCATTTTGGACCTGCGATACCTGAGCCAGTTTGTAAGACAAACACAATTCAGGATGGTTATAATTCAGTCCATTTGGCCTTTGTTTAGGAAGGCCATGTGGATGTGCTCAGTAAATGTCAAGGATGCGTACTATCACATAAAGATAGTGAGATGTTCGAGGAGATTTCTCCGTTTTCAGTTGGGAGCCAATTATTATCAGTTCAGAGCTCTGCCCTTGTGTCTCACCACAGCCCCAGGGTGTTTATCATGATAATGGTGAAAGTAGCAGCAGGACTCCATCTGCTGGGGATCCAGGTCTTCACATATCTATCTGATTGGCTCCTAACAGCTGTCTCGACTCTAATGTTATGTCAACACAGAGATGTCTTCCTTCAGTTACTTCAGAGGCTTGGCATCAAGATCATCTTGGAAAAGAGTCTATTCAACCCCTACTCAAAAAACCAGAGTTCTTTGAATGCCATGTAAATGCATTCTCTGAATTAGTCAGCCTACCCCCTTGCAGAGCGCTTTCCATCCAGATGACATCTTCAGCTCTACTAAGACATCTCTCTCCCCCTGCAAGATTAATAGTTCAGATGCTAGGCCTAATTACATCCACTATAATACTGAAACTGTTAGGGTAATTCCACATTAGAGTTCTTCAGTGGACAGTAGCTATACAATGGCCTCAGAATCATAACCATCTCTCCAGTTTGCAGAAATCATGATTAATGGTAGTTAACATTCCCTTTCCTCACAGAAGGTCTCCTCTTTGTGAGTGACCCCCTCCCCCCAGGCGGTGGTGACCATGGACACTTTCCTGTTAGGGTGAGGGGCATTTTGGAGGAAACACTGTCCAAGGCTCCTGGTCACAAACAGAGGTGAAACTTTACATCAACTTTATGAAGATGAGAGTGGTCCTCCTAGTGTTGTAGGCCCTTTAGGATACTCTCCCCCAGAGGTGTAGTAGCCATTCAGACAGACAATATGTCAGTAGTGTAGTACCTAAGCAAGCAAGGAGGAACATGCTCCTCCCCGATATGCCGCGAGGCCATGAGGGTATGGCAATGGACGATGTCTTTACATTTTCTAATAGCAATGCACATCCCAGGGGGTTCCAGTGTTCTAACGGACAGACTGAGCAAATTTGTTCTGATGTCTCATGAGTGATCCCTACACTCAGTTGCTGTGGGCAGCCTTGCTGTGATCTTTGTCTCAATGACAAATGCAGCTCTTACTTCACCCTGATCTCTCCACAGGGACAATCACCACGAGATGCTGTTGTCCATCATTAGTCCCAGGGACTCCTGTATGCCTTTCCTCCCCTTCCACTAATGAACACATTCCTAAAGAAAGCAAGGATGTGCAAAGCCAGAGTAATCTTCTTAGGCACCCTTTTAGCCTTGACATATGTGGTTCCCTTTCTATTGCCTCTTCTAGGCCATCCTCCCTGGATTCTGGACCATTTCTCAGATTTTCTGTCTCATCCTTCCATCTTGCCTCCTCCTGATCAGAAGTCCATGAAACTAACCATGTGGTTCCTCCAATTTTGACAATAGCCAGAGATGCCAAGCTGCCCCCTGCATTTGTTCACACTCTGACAAGTTTCTGCTACCAAAGTTTCTCTTCCCCATGAATTTTGTGATTGACCTCTCTAGAGCTGAGTAACTTCAAACATGACATATTTTGTGTGAGTTTTCATTTGGTCATTCTTCACTGTTATGGCACTGTTACCAGAGATGCTGGATAGTCATAGGATGGGTGCTTATTTACATTTCAGTATGTGGATATCTCTCAGAAGATGCATTTACACTGTGTGATCTTCACGTTTGCTTCTCACTGCTGCTGCTTGGCTTCTTCTCTGTCTCCAGTGTCATGACTAAGATGCCATCTTTGGCAGCAGAAGTGCTGTGGAAGATAGTTGTTCTACTGTTCCTTATCAACATTAATTATTGATTGTGAACCCACACAGGAAGCTTTAGCTTGCTTCTTTCTTTTGACTGCAGTCAATGTGAATCAACCAACAGCAGCCAACAGCAGAGAGGCATCAAACCATCTTCCCTTTATCTAAATGGTTTGAATTCTTTGCACTGTCATGCTTTGCTGTTGGTGTTGAAGGGCCAAGAACTCAGGGAGACTGTTTCCATTGTGTTTTTGAACTTGATCTAGACATGCACTGTGCTGCATTCATTGAAGGTATGTGCAACTGCAATGTTCCCCTTCTCATTGACTCGCCTCCAAGTAAAAGTGTGTGCCATCTACAAGTATATCATACTTTCTTGAATCAGCTCCTTTTAAAAGATTCATGTTATTACTCCCTGGAGTGATAGCTCTTCCCTTCGAATCTGACATTGTCGACATGAGAATAGCGAAACTGCATAACATCGAACAAGTAAATGGAAATCTCCATAAGGGGAGATTTCCGTTTATTTCAATTTAGTGCGGTTTCAGAGTTGGTATATTTAAGTAGCGGGGGGTGTGGGTGACTTACCCCCCTGCCTACACCGTTTAGTTTTTTTTTTTGTTGTTGTTTTTATTTTTTTTTTCTGGACATTCGATTTTTTAACAGTTCGATCACTAAAGGTCGACCTTTAGTGATTTGAACTGTTAAATATTCTATGTTCTAATATAGACCCAGATTACCCTGTACTAATAAACACCCATGGTAAATTGGAACACAACTGAGTAGGGTTGCAGTGGGTAAGCTTATAAAGACGTTGCTGGTCATTAGCCTAATATATACTTATGAACTTTGTCCACAGATATATATATATATATATATATATGTGTGTGTGTGTGTGTGTGTGTGTGTGTTTGTTTATATATATATATATATATATATATATATATATATATATATATATATATATATATATATATATATATATAAACAATGTGTGTGTGTGTATAGATATATATATATATATATATATATATATATATATATATATATATATATATATATATACTACATATATACATAAGTAGTTAGAAAGATAGTAGTACTCCCCAGTTTTTGCTTTCTTCAACAAGGTAGGGGGAGGTAGAGATGAAGTGGAAGGTTGCTGTGCATCTTTCATACCCTCCATTTCCTCCTGTGGTGGGCTAAAACTCATTTTATTGCCCTCTTGTGTTCCATAAGCAATTAGTTCATTATCTGTTTTCCTTAATTTTCTGTTGGCCTTGCCCAAGACATTTTAGCCCAGGTTGGGGGAACACCATTGCTGTAACAAGAAAGTCCCCTCAGCAGTCTTACTAGACATCTCAGCATAATCTTGGAGGCAATGAGAACATTACAAAGCTTTTTACTAATTGTTTGTATTATTTTTAATAATTATGACAATATGAAGTCAAGGAGTCAATGATTTTTATAATATATTCTATCAATAAAATGACAGGTAAATGATTTATTTTTACTGAGTATAATGTGATTACCAGTAATGTACTGTCATATTTAAATAAAGTCTTGTCAATTCTGTCACAAGATTATTTTCAACTTTTATGTACAAAGCCAGTGACTTCTTACAGCAGAAAATGACATTTATGTGATGTACTTCAACAAATTAGTTGTAAGTTATGTCAAGATTCTGTCAGTACAGTACTTTTTCCTTGTAGACAATGTAATATTTGTGGAAATGTACATCAAGCTAAATATGTAAACGGCATAGTACAGGACAATTCATCTGTGATACAAAGTCTGTGGTTGTTGTCCTTGGGTGGCTTTGAAGTTTATATTGCAGAGGTTAAACTTAACTGATTGGGCACCTGTGTCTCTAGTATACTGAGGCACCCTGTAAGTACTTGATCAATCCATGCCAAAGCCTACATATACCTCTTAAAATAACACTAGGGTATTAAAACCTGTCAGATACACTTTGGAAGTATGGCTTGACTTAAAAAGATCCCCTGGAGTCTTTAGTGTAATCATCGCCCTATGAGTCTATGAACCTATAAAAGAAAATTTAGAGTGAGACAGGAACACAATAGAGATATACATACTGAGAAGGAAGGCAGTCATTCCGCCCTACATTTTAAGAGATGCCATGCAAATGAATGATAGCCTCTTTAGGGTTAGCGTCTTAGAAAATGTAGTGAGTGATGAAAGTGATCTTGAATTCAAGTGACAGAATTAGTTTATAATTTAAAATATGGTACAGTGGAATCTAAAGAGTTAAATGAGGCAGTTAACTGGGCAAGGTTGATTGATTAATTGTGTGTTTGTCATTTCCTTGCAATTTTTTAAATGTTCGTTTTATACTGATTTTCAGATTCCTGAAGGCTGTATCTGAGAAAGCTGGAACATTTTAATGATGTTTCAATAAAGGCTCCTAATGTTGTTGTTTGATTGTGAATCCTTGATTATATTTCCTCATCATGCATGGAATGTAATAACAAAAATAATAATCTAACCTAGTGTGCCTTTTGTGCTTAAAATCCAGACACGTACAGCCTTTTAATGGGGGATAGTTGTAGTCCCAGTAGTCAAACCATTAACAATACTTAATGCATTCCTTTAATTTAACAGAATTCATACTCCTAGTCTTGTTAGAGCCATCGATGTTAAGATCTCCACTAATATAATATATTTAGTATTCATTTGTTCCAATTCAAAAGTGATATTTTTTACAAGAGAAGTAATCAGAAAAATTGGCATAAACTGAGCCAGACGTGAAAACATAATTCCTTATTTGCACATTTACCAAAATAATCCAATAAATTACATCCTTGGAAACCTTCAGTATCCTACAATCATTTGAGTAAATAATGATGGCAAGTGATTTGGGCTTATTGTCATGTGAGTTACCATTGCTTATGCTTTTGTAGCTGTGTTTAGTGTAGGCAGATAGCTTCAACAGAAGTGTGCTTCAGAACTATAAATTATTCCTTTTAATACAGTGGCTGAAGCAAATCATATTAATTGGAAAACTGCTATCCCGCATTATTATCTGTTGACAACATTAATACATGTACTCAGAAGAAATTAATTTGGAACTCCCTCCCAGAAAAAAGTAGAAGAAAAATATAGACTATCCAGTAATCCAAAAGTCTATAGTCAGAGATTCCCTGTCCAACACCAGAGCTAAGCTAGAGGCAACAGGCTTAGAAAATTTAAAAATGAGGTCTTTGAAGTTAACCTGAAGTAAGTATGGAAAAATTAATCTTGAAGTAAGTCCTTTCTGCTAAAAGATTTACTTTTCTCTACAATTTCCTTTGGGTAGGTCTTGTTAGAAATTTGCTGACACTCGATTATATATAAAATTTCTTCTACACTGGGTAGCAAAATGAAGTAAATTTCTATAAGAAAGAGAAGAGAAGAGAAAACAACCATAATTCCATGGTTAAACCCTGAGTTGGGAAACTCCAACTCTGTCTGCCAAATCAACTTGCCTATTGGATAGAAAGTTAACATTAGATCTGAAGTAGGAGATTCATTTGTCTGCAACCTGTGGGTTATGGATCCGATATCGGATCCGAACCGGCATGGTTTACCAGCTATGGATCCAAGCTCTCAGCTCCTCCCCTCACCCATAATGCCCTGCTCTACCCTCATGACCTCAGATCTCGTTTGCCGTGCTGGTGACCAGATTGTGTTTCTAAGCTCTTCAGCTAAGTGCAGTTTTATTAGTCTTTAAAGTGCTAATTTTTGAAGTTTTGTGTGAAAGTCCTCCCCTCGCTGGTAGCGTAGTGTGTGTTTGGGCCTGTTGAGTGGTTTTGTTACTTTGCTTTAACTCTAGTTTAAGTAACCTTTTTGCATTTGGGATGTCTGAACAACCCAAAGCTGTGTTCTCCAAGTGCTCCGAGTGTGGCCATAAGCTTTCTCCGGCTGATGGCCACACTCGGTGTGTTAGATGCCTTGGGGTTGAACACCTCACTTCTGGATGTTCCATTTGTGCAGGGTTCAACCCCAGGGCATTGAAGGAGCGGAGGTCCAAGCTTGTCTTGGCGGGTCTTTGCCACGGACTCGGCTCTGGCCTCCGCTCGCCGGGGTAACCGTTTCACGGTTGTCTCCTCTCCGGCTCCCCCTCCTCCTCCTGGGACTCAACCTCCCTGTAGTGGTTCGGAGGAGAGGGAAGCTAGAAAGAAGGACCGGAGGGAGAAGCACCATAAGCGGCGGGCCGAGACCTCTGTTTCGGCCCCGCCAGCCAAGCGGGCTTCTCCTCCGGCCTCCTTGTCTGCTGGCTCTCCCCCTCCTCGGCTCCGGTCTCCAGTGTGTTTTTCACCGGGACCTGAGGAGGAGGAGACCCGATCTCCGTTGAGGCTATCGAGGAGGCACTCAAGGCCTACCTCGGTAGCCTCGTCGAGATCAACTTATAGCCTGTCAGACGCTGATCTGGACCGGATGATGAAAAGGTTCATCCAGGCCCAGATGCAGATGGGAGTGCTCTTGCCCCTCTGGGGGGGAGCTCGACCCCTTTTTACAAGCCAATTGCTCCTTCTCCGACTCGCTACCGGGTTCAGAGCAGTTGGAGCCGAGCAGCTTCGGCGGGGTGGGTCGGCGCCGATAGTACTTGGTACCGGATCCGACCCTGCCCTCGAGTGCCGGATCCGACCTCTCGGAGCCTGGATCCGAGCCGGATCCGGGGATCAGTGCTCCTTGGCGCCGTCTGTGTCGGGCGCACTGTCCTTCGGATCCGAGCTCTTCGGCGCCGGCTCCGATCCACTCCTTGGATCCGAGGGGGAGCCGATTGTCGGATCCTTTGGTCGAGGTCGGCTCCCCTTCGGCTTTTGATGTAGTGGAGAGGGCCCTGTTGAGGGTCTCCGGACCACCGGCTCTTGCTTCGGCTCCGTCCCGCGCTCCCTCTGCACTGGGTCAGGCTTCCACCATCCGGCCCTTGGGACAGCCCGCTTCTGTGCCCCAAGCTGTTCCCCTGGAACAGGTTACTGTTTGCGAGGAGTCCTCTGACAGCCCCCCGGAGGATGTTCCCCGCAAGCATACGTGCAAAAGGAGGCACATTGACTCCCCCGAGTCTCTCACAGAAGACCCGGATTTGGAGGAAGGGAAGGCTCCCACAGTCACCCCGAGGATGTCTCATTTGGAGACATCATGGAAATGCTCCGCATAAGGGGTCTGCCCAAGTCTACCTCGGACGAGTCCGTGTTCTTGGAGGCATTTGAAGTGAGCCCGTCTACCTCTTGGGTGTCCCCTCCTGCCGACCCCCTGGTGGACCTCATTACCACCAGGGCGTGGAAGGAACCGGACACCATGGAGCCAATCCCTAAAAGGCCCGACCGTATTCTCAGTCCCCCGGCTGACCGTGCCCATTGGAGTAAGGGGCCTCCGGTAGATGCCATGTTGACGGCGGCCACCAAGAGGGAACTTGCTCAGGAGAGTCCCTCAGTCCATCCCCCGAGCAAGGAGTCTCGGATGATGGACCGCTTGGGGAAGCGGATGTTTAGTTCAGTGACCTTCTCTGTAAGGGCGCTGAACTATCTGGCACACGTGATTAGGATGCAGAGCGATCTTATTAAAGAATACGCTGCATCCCCCCCAGAGTCCATGTCGGAGGAGGACAAAGTGCTGCACTCCACCCGCATGGCCACTCTCAGGTCCGTCACCAATACCTCTATGCGGCTACTCTCCCATGCTACGGAAGGTGCCGCTAGAGCCGCAGGGGCAGGCCTAGTTACTAGACGTCCGGCCTGGCTCCGTCATTGCGATTTCTCAGAGCCCTTCAAGGCGTCATTTGAACGCCCCTTGATGGTTCTGCCCTCTTTGGCAAAACTGTTCGTGACACTTTGACCCAGAGCGAGAAGGACGGGAAGACGCTGTCTGCCGTCGGAATCCGCTTCTCTGCACCCCAGAGGCCCTATTCTAGGAACCAAAAGGGTCAGAAAAAGATGTGGTTCCGGAAGTCGCAGCAATCCCAGCCTGCTCCGGACAACCAGTCCTTCCGTGGCAGAGGAGGACAGGGAGGACGCCGCCCTAGGGGCAGAGGGGCTCCCAGGAACTTCGGGTCCAGAGAACCCTTCTCTGAACGGCCCGTGCAGCAGCCCTGAGGGGTTGCCCGGCTGCTCCACTCTGGAGGCAGTCGGGGGACATTTTTCGAAGCACCTGGCGGCATGGGAGTCCATAACATCAGACCGCTGGGTTCTCCAGATCATATCCAGAGGATACCGTATCCCCTTTCTTCACTTGCCAAAATTGAAGTCCCTCCCCGACGTTCCACCCGGTCAGTGGGAGGCCGCTTTGGCAGAAATTGGCCATCTGCTAAAGAAAAGAGCCATCCAGCACATCCCCCCAGACCAGATCGGATCAGGGTTCTACTCCAGGTTCTTTTTAGTGACAAAAAAGACGGGGGATCTAAGACCAATTTTAGACCTTTCACTCTAGAACCTGGCAGTTCCCAAGGAGAAGTTCCGAATGGTCACGCTGCAGTCTATTCTCCCCCTTCTGGGAGAAAATCACTGGATGTGCTCCATAGTCCTCAAGGATGCGTACTACCACATACTAATGGACAGGCGCTCCAGGAGGTTTCTCCACTTCCGGCTGGGAGCCAGTCACTACCAGTTCCGGGTCCTTCCCTTTGGTCTCACCACAGCCCCCAGGGTGTTCACCAAAGTATTAGCAGTGGTAACGGCCCACCTGAGGCTTCAGGGGGTACAGGTCTTTCCCTACCTGGACGACTGGCTCCTCACCGCCCCAACAAGGCATCTACTACTATTGGCGCGAGACTCCTTTCTCCATCTTGCTCCCCGTCTGGGCATCACTATAAACACAAAAAAATCCAACCTAGCACCCACGCAGTTCATAGATTTTATAGGTGCCAGGTTAGACACAAGGAGATTAAAAGCCTTCCTCACTGCGGACAGAGTTCAAAATCTGCAACTCCAGGTGCGGGCCATTCTCCACTCAAGCTCAGTTCCGGCGGAGTTGGTCCTGAGGGCTCTAGGGTCCATGGCGGCTGCTATAGCGCTTCTTCCTCTCGCCAGGTTCAATATGCATCCTCCAATGGACACTCCTAGTCCAGTGGTCGTATCTTGCTCTTCCTATGCATCATCCCATTGCGATCAGCAAGGCTTGCAAGCAGTCCCTCCTGTGGTGGCTACACTCTCCAGATCTCCACGGAGGCCGCCCATTTTGTGCTTCTCCCCCTCTCGCCACGGTGACCACGGACGCCTCCCGCCTCGGGTGGGGGGGGCATTTTGCAGGCCGGACCGTCCAAGGCACGTGGAACGATTCAGAGACCTTTCTGCATATCAACGTTCTAGAGATGAGAGCAGTGCTCTTAGCGTTGCTAGCACTTCAGGCCTTTCTTCCCTTGGGAACAATTGCGATTCAATCGGACAACATGTCGGTTGTCTGGTATATCAACAAGCAAGGAGGAACCAGGTCTTACCCTCTTTGTCGAGAAGCCATGAGAGTTTGGGAATGGGCAATCTCCACCAACCGCTTTCTCATAGCAACGCATATTCCGGGTCGGTCCAACATCCTGGCGGACAAACTCAGTCGCACCATTCTCACCCCTTACGAGTGGTCTCTCAATACTCAGGTAGCGGAACGCATATTCGCACGGTGGGGAACTCCTTGTTGCGATCTTTTGCCTCTCCCTCAAACACCAAGTGCGACAGTTTTTGCTGTGATACCTCCTCCCGGAGGTTCCCAAGAGACGCTCTGGTGCATGCTTGGCCACCCGGTCTTCTTTATGCTTATCCCCCCTTGCCTCTGATGCTCCAAGTTCTTCAGAAAGCCTCTCGGTTGGGGTGCAGAATGATTCTCATTGCTCCGTTTTGGCCTCGACAGATCTGGTTCCCCTTCCTAAGGTCTCACTCTGTGAATCCTCCTTGGATTCTAGATCCCATTCCAGATCTGATATCTCATCCATCCCACTTATCTTCTCCGAACCTGGACAACCTGAAGCTGACCGCTTGGCTGCTCCAGTTCCACTCTTGATCAGGACTCCCGGTATTTCGTCCCCTGTTAAGGCCATCCTGGTGGCAGCTCATAAGCCATCCACTAGGAAAGTCTACCGCAGCAAGTGGAAACGGTTCTCGTTGTGGGCGGAGCGGCAAGGCCTAAACCTCTTCACAGTTCCTCTCCCTTTGGTGCTTGATTTCTTAACCACTCTTTTTAATGATGGTGCCAGCAGTTCCACGGTCAAGGTACAACTTGCGGCAATTTCCCATTATCACATTGGTCATGACTCCAATCCACTGATGTCGGCCAAGATGTGTAAGATTTTCCTTAAAGGTACTTTTCTTCTCAGACCCGCTGTAAAGCAAGCGGTTCCTCCTTGGGACCTTTCCTTAGTTCTCCAGGCCTTGACCGCCCCCCCTTCGAACCGGCGGCTACGGTAGATCTGAAATTCTTATCTTTCAAGACCGCCTTCTTAGTAGCCATTACTTCGGCCAAGAGAGTTTCAGAGCTTCAAGCATTATCAGCTAAACCTCCTTACTTGGTCTTTCATCCGGACCGTGTTTACCTCAGGACCAACCCGTCCTTTCTTCCTAAGGTAGCTTCTGAAGCAAACATTAATCAATCCATTAACCTCCCTGTCTTCTTTCCTAAATATGAAAACAAAGGTGAATACAAGCTTCACTCCTTAGATATTCACAGGCAACTTAGATTTTATCTAAACAGGACGGCTGGTCATAGGCAATCCGACCAGTTGTTCATTTCCTTTGCTAAATTTAATTTGGGCAAACCAATTTCTAAAGTCTCATTATCTCGCTGGATTTCACAATGTATCTTATTGGCTTATCAAGCTTCGGGAAGGCCCGCACCGGGTGTACATGCCCATTCAACCCGGTCAGTCTCTACCTCGGCAGCCTTTAAGGCTAGGATTCCTCTAGATGATATTTGTGCAGCAGCCACGTGGGCTTCATCTCATACTTTTATTTCCCACTACAAGTTGGATCTTGCATCTAGGGGTAGAGCATCCTTTGGCTCCGCGGTGCTCCGGAATATCCTTCCATGATGGCCGCCCAAGATTCAGGTAGCTGGGGACTCTGTCCCACAGGTTGCAGACAAATGAATCTCCTACTTCAGATTTAGAAGTTATGTACTCACCATAACGTTCCATCTGAGTAGGTGTATTCATTTGTCTGCAACCATCCCGCCCTCCTATCCCTCTGGCCTTTCAGTTTCCTGCATATGTTGTGTTACCCTTTTCAGGGTGTTCTTGCTGTTGGCAAACTCGATCTGAGGTCATGAGGGTAGAGAAGGGCATTATGGGTGAGGGGAGGAGCTGAGAGCTTGGATCCATAGCTGGTAAACCATGCCGGTTCGGATCCGATATCGGATCCATAACCCACAGGTTGCAGACAAATGAATACACCTACTCAGATGGAACGTTATGGTGAGTACATAACTTCTAAATTCCTTCTGTAATTGCCTTAAAATAGAGTGAACAGTACTTGTTATAAGTTGGGAATTGTCCAAGCACTCCTGTACACCCACAATACACAGCTAAATCACTCTGGTACAAAATTCTCGATCTAACATTTTCTCTTGCAAATCTGATGCTAACTTTTTCACTGTCATTTTCTAGAGTGAGGTTTTGGCATGTTATATATAGTTCTAAAAACCCAGATTCCAACTTTGACTATTGTTGTTTAATTGAGTGTCCTTATACAAGTTAGCTGGACACTGAACAATTTATTTAAACTGTCCAGTTTGCACATGATCACCTGCGATTAGCTTGGCATCAAACCACTGGTTCTAGCAAAATGTTGATACTCTCCATCTCCTGGAGCAGCACTCTGAATAAACTTTTTGTCCATCTGGTACCCCATTAGTAAGAAAGGAAGTGGTACTGGAGTTCAGCTGTGCAGTAACTTTTCAGATTTTCTACCATTTTACATTTGTGGTTTAGAAAAAAAAATGTACCATTTAAATCAGTCCTGAAAACCAGTACCACTTTTTGTTATCCCTGTCCCCAAAGCATTTCCAGGATGGCTTGCTTCATCCACAAAAAAGTTCTTTCAGCTAAAGCAGCAGATTACTCAGAAAAATTAATAATCTTGCTTTGGAAAAGACTTCATGTTAGTTGGTTTGGGACAGTGAAATAAGAAGGTAAAGCAGTTTTGAGATCCGATTCAGCACTTTGCTGTTTTATCACAACTGATGAACAAATTCAGTTGGAATTCTTAATTTATTTTTTCCTCTATTGCTGCAGACTTAAAAGGCATGAGTTTTTAAATATCAATCAGTCCTTGTCATTGTATTAAACAGTGCTCAAAATAACTTCTGAAAGTAGTTCAATCTAATACCCATCAATACACTCTGCTGTAATGCTTCTTAAAACAAGGTGTACAATCAGCGAATGAAGCATCATGATGCTTTTTACATGCACCCCAAGCAGGCAATCCCACATATCCCTTTTTCTGAGGCTTCATTGCTTTCTTTGTTATGTAGCAAATGTTTTGATGTTCTTCGTGTTTCACTATTGCAGTCATCACACTTGGCTTATCTGCCTGCAGGTAGCCCTCAGTCAGCCTGAATACCAGAGACTTAGTATTTCTGCGTCGGTTGATGCCGCTCCAGGAGTGATGTCAGGTCGTCAGGGGTATAAAAACAGGCAGCCGACGCCATTACATCAGTCTTTCTTGCCGAGGCGCCCGAATCAGAAGCAGTTCACACGAGTGCTGGTCGGCTGCTACCTGAGTTTTTCATTTACGAATTGAATCATCCTGAAGTCTTCTAAAGCTAAGTACCCTGTTGGGGATCCTTTTTTCTTGCTCTAATCAATGTCAAAAAAAGTTAGCAAATGATGTTCATCGTGTTTCAGTGTTGCAGTCATTACAATTGGGTTATCCTGCTGGCAGGCTACCCACAGTCGGCCTGAATTCCAAAGTCTTGGTCCGGCGTCGGTTGCTGTCACCTCCTCCCTGATGTCAGTGCACCAGGGGTATAAAAGATGCAGCCGACGCCATTTTCTTCAGTCTTTCTTGCCGTGCGGTGCCTGAAGCAAAAGAGTTTGCAGGTGCCGGTCGGCCGACTCCTGAGATCTTCGTGTTCGAATTTCAGATCCGAAGTCTTCATTTAAAGCTAAATACCCTGTCGGGGAAACTTTTTTCTTGCTCCAGACCGATGTCAGAAAAAGTTAATAATTGTATTTCTTGTGGGAAGCAAATACCTCATAAGGACTTCCATTCTTATTGCATTCCTTGCCTAGGCCCTGATCACGACGTTGCTAATTGTCAGTTTTGTGCTAGATTTAACCAACGCACTATTAAGCGTCGGAACGATTTTGCATATGTCCTTCAAGGATGCATCTGCAGTCTTAACAAATGGGTTGTCCTGTCGTCAGGCAGCCCTTCGGTCGGCCGGATTCCAAAGTCTGGGTCTGGCTTCGGCTGGTGTCGCACTTCACCCGATGTCATTGCGGCAGTTATTCGGGTATAAAGGCATCAGCCGACGCCATTTTCCCCAGTCTTTCTTGCCGCGTGGCGCCCGAAGCAGAAGCTGTTCGCAAGTGCCGGTCGGTCAGATCCAGAGATTACTACTACCGAATACTTCTTCGAAGACTTCTATAAAGCTAAGTACCCCGTTGGGGACTCTTTCTTGCCTCAGCCGATGTCAGAGAAAGTTAATAACTGTTTATCTTGTGGGAAACAAATACCTCATAAAGATTTCCACTCCTATTGCATACATTGTTTAGGCCCAGACTACGACGTAGCAGCTTGTCTAGCCTGCACTTCTTTTAACCGACGGACGCTTAGACGTCGGTCGGATTTTGCTGAACAGATTTTCGGCTCTGATTTTGCCTACATTATGCCGTCGGATCCTCCGACTACACAAATTACTAAAAAACGCAAAGAAAAGGACCGACACTCGCGGTCCGCGGTTTCAGCCGAAACCGCGGTTAAGCAAACCACGAGTGTCTCGGTTTCGGCCGAAACCAAGCAAGCGGTTCTTTCTTCAGCCGATAACTTGCCTTCCACCGAGGCCTCTTCTAGCCTGGTAGAGACGGCCTCTGAAATCCAACCTTCTGTTGCGGTTTCACAGGATTTATCAGACACCATTCCCCTGGATGTTTCAACCCCTGCACGTGGAGCTGCTAGGCCTCCTCCAGCTATGTCTATTAAGGCCTTTGCCAGGGCTAAAGCAGCCAAAACAACGAAACCTGTGCCTGCCAAGCCCCCTTCTCACAGGCCCAGCACCAGCTCCCACATGCTTTCTTTGGCTGAGGATCTCATATCTTTAATCCGTGGAGCCCAGCCTCATCCAGACAGGGCCTCTCCCTCCTCCAGAAAAGAGACCTAGAGCAGAGCCCCCTGAGCCAGTATCCGCAGATGATTCTTCTGATGACTCGGAACATACAGACCCTCCTGAGGGTTCTTATTCCCCTTACGAAGATTCTGATGCTGAGGAGTCCATCCCTTCAGCCTCTCCTCCTGAGGAATTTTCCTTTGGGGAAACCTTGCATGCTATGAAGGAACAATTTCAGTGGCAGGGCCAAGATTTCACAGACTCTAGAAAGAGGCTTAGGACCTTTCTACATTTGCCACAACATAGACCTTTAGCTATACCTCCAGTTCTTTCTGTTGTTGATGATGCATTTAATGATGCTTGCACTGCTCCTGATTCTTTACCTCCGGCTCCTGTTAAGCCCGATAGGTACTACAGGGTCCCGGACACTCATCACCATTTCTATAAGGCTCCTGTTGCAGATCCAGAGACTATCTCCCAGGGCCCTAAAGCTGTAGCAGCTACCTCTTCTAAAAACCCCCTCCCCTCTGAAAGGGAATCCAGGTCCTTAGAGAGATGGGGTAAAAAAGTTTACACCTCTGCTACCTTGTCAGCTAGAGCTTTGAACTGCCAATTTCATATGATTCAATATCAAGAGTTTATGCTTGATCAGTTGACTAAAAAGCTGTCCTCTGAAGAATCTTTAGATTAAAAAGTATGTTCAGGAAATGGTACATAACATACAGCAGGTTAGTAACCATTCTCTAAAATGTGGCTATGATGCACTGGAGGCTTCCTTTAGATCAGCCATGACTGGCACAGTTGTTAGGAGGCATGCATGGTTGAAAGAACAGGCATTACCAGACCATGTCAAATCAAAGCTTTTGGATGCACCTATGGACAAGGTCAATTTATTTGGTTCCCCTGCACAACAGGTACTAAAAAAGATGGAAGAGAAAGCAAAATCTGTGCAAACAGTGAAAGATTTCCTACAAGTTCAACCTCCAAGGTTTAGCAGGAACTGGCCCTCCAAGAATTGGTCCTTTCCGGAATCCTCTAAGCCACAAAGAGGCAGGAATAGGCACTAGAGGCAGAAACCAATCCAGGGGTGCCTACAGGGGTCGCCAATGGCATGGTAACAACCAACGAGGCACGGATACAGCCACCACCACTACAACAACTCAATCTCAGTGACTTGGCGGTGGTACCGCCTACCAGGGAACAACTACAAGCACCCTTGGGCCCAAAGCTAACCTTATTTTCAAGAAACTGGCACTGCATTACAAGAGAAAACTGGATTTTGCAAACTATAGACCAAGGTTACAGGTTCCATTTCCATACTCTACCAGAAAAGAGAGGAATGCCAAACCTACCACCTACTCAAAAGACAGAAGCTCTAAAGCAAATATCTCAATTATTAAAAATGAGAGCTGTGGAAAAGGTACCATCTATGGAACAGGGAAAGGGATTTTACTCAAGACTCTTCCTGGTACCAAGGAAAGAAAACAAATGGAGGCCTATTCTAGACCTGTCCGCTTTAAACACATTCCTCATTGTTCCCAAATTCAAAATGCTGACCTTACAGCAGCTTCTTCCCATGCTGGGCAAGGAGTCTTGGCTGGTAACTCTAGATCTCAAGGAGGCATACCTGCACGTCCCCATAAGACCAATTTGCAGAAGATACCTCAGATTTCTTGCAGGATCAGAGCATTATCAATTTTCAGCATTGCCTTTTGGCTTATCTACTGCGCCCAGAGTGTTCACGAAATGCCTGGCATCAGTTATAGCTCATTGCAGACTTCAGGGGATTCAAATTTACCCCTACCTGGACGACTGCCTGATACAAGCGGACAACAAAAACAAACTAGCAGAAGACTTACAAAGAGTCATCTACCTACTGCAAGCCCTGGGATATACAGTCAATACAGAAAAGTCAAGGCTGATTCCATCCCAAAGAATAACCTTTCTGGGTGCAGAACTGGACACATCAAAACAAATGGCATTCCTAACTGCAGAAAAGAAAGAACAACTTCCTCTCTACTTCTTGGCATTAACAAAGCAGAACCATCTGACTGCAAGAAAAGTGTTACAAGCTCTAGGCTTCATGGCATCCTGCATAATACTAGTCCCTCATGCCAGGCTGCATATGAGAAAGCTACAGTGGTACCTAAAGAATTTGTGGTCCCAGCACAAGCACAGCCTAGAAACCAAAATTCCAATGATCCCATGCCTGAAACAGGAGTTCCTATGGTCGGCTCAGGCCTGCCAATCAAACACAGGACTGTCCTTCTGCAAAAGTCAACCGAGACAAACCATCACGACAGATGCCTCAGACCTCGGATGGGGGGCACACATGCTGGGCAAGTGCATTCAAGGCCTATGGACTCAAGACCAGCTACATCTGCACATAAATCTAAAAGAAATGATGGCAGTGAAATTGGCAATCCAGGCATTCAGACCTTTTCTCCTAGAAGGCCAGTTGATGATAAGAACAGACAACACCACAGTTATGTGGTACATCAACAAACAGGGAGGCACACACTCATACCCTCTATGCCGGCTGGCACTCGACCTATGGGATGTGGCTCTGAGCTGCAACATTCAGTTACAGGCAATTTATGTACCAGGGAAGGAAAACATTCTAGCAGACATATTAAGCAGAACTACAACAGATGCCCACGAATGGATGCTGCATCCGGACATCTTCAAAACCATCACAAGAAAATGGGGATTACCACAAATAGACTTGTTTGCATCCCCATTCAATCACCAGTTGAAGAAATTCTGCACAAGGACTTACCACCCACTTGCTTGGAAGGTGGACTCCCTTTCTTTCAGTTGGAAAAGCCTGACAGCATATGCATTCCCACCACTTCCTTTGATGCACAAGGTGCTTCTGAAGATCAAAGAGGAACGTCCGAGGATCATTCTGATAGCTCCAAACTGGCCAAGACAACATTGGTACCCACTTCTGAGGAGCATGTCCAGGGAACAAATATGGACGCTGCCCCTGATCCCTTTACTGCTAACACAGAGCAACTACAGCATCCTGCATCCAAGTCTAAAAAGTCTGCAGTTAACTGCCTGGAACATCACATAACACCAATTAACCCGAATTTATCCCAAAGGGTTAAAGACATAATACTGGAGGCTCGTAGACCTTCCACAAGAAAGAATTATGCAGCAAAATGGAAAAGATATCTCATCTGGAGTACTGCAAAGGGGCAAGATGTGACACTGGTGAACATAGCCAACATCCTGGAGTACTTGGCAGAGCTCTACCATACAGGCCTGTCCTATTCTTCCATCAAGATACATGCATCAGCTATTTCAGCAGAATACAGCTTGGATCCTCCTGTCTTTGCATCCTCTGCTCAGACAGTTTTTGAGAGGAATTAAAAATGTAAAACCTCCCAGAAAACCCCCATTGCCAGCATGGGACTTGAACTTTGTACTAGAAAAACTGACTCTTCCTCCTTTCGAACCAGCAGCAACAGCAGAATTACAATACTTATCCTGGAAAACTGCCTTCCTGCTAGCAATAACTTCAGCAAGAAGGGTTTCTGAACTGCAGGCATTAATGGCAGTGCAACCCTTCCTGATCTTCCATCAAGACAGAGTGTCCATGAGAACTAATCCTACATTTATGCCTAAGGTGGTATCCAGAGTTTCTTTAAATCAGGCTATCCACCTCCCTACATTCTTCCCCAACCCACAGAACAGGGGAGAAAGGCTCTTACATACCTTGGATGTACACAGACAATTACGCTACTATCTGGACAGGACAAAAAACAATAGAAAGACTGACCAGCTTCTGGTAGCATATGCAACAGGGAAGGAAGGGAAACCAATTTCTAAACAGACAGTCTCCAAATGGATAGGAAATTGCATTAGATTTTGTTACTCCTACCATGGAAAGAAAACTCCAGAGAACATCAGGCCTCACTCCACAAGGGCTACAGCCACTACCACAGCTTTCTTACGGAGTGGCTACCAAGGACATTATAGAGGCTGCTACTTGGACCTCCGTGCATACATTTGCCAAGCATTATAACTTACCTCTATACTCTAGATCCCGTGCTGGTTTTGCCACTGCTGTTTTGCAAGGGATCCTAACTACACCATAATCTTTTCTCTTTGCCTCCTCCCCTAGTTTAGCTATGGTATTCTACCCATTTGTAAAGACTGCAGATGCATCCTTGAAGGACATAGTACAGTTTTGTACCTACCATAAATGTAGATGTCCGAGAGGAATGCATCTGCAGTCAGGATTACCCACCCTCCTTCCCCTCTGAGGTACTCCTAGGGTATTTACCAATCTTCAGCTAGCTTGGGGGGGATCTATTATGGTGTATTTGTTTGTATATATGTACATACATGCTTATTTTGTGTGTTTGCTCTCTACTATTTGGAAACTTTGGCATTTATCCAAATTTAGCCATCCAAGAGGGCACCTGGCATCTGGGGCAGGAAACACTGAGGAAAATGGCGTCGGCTGATGCCTTTATACCCGAATAACTGCCGCAATGATGTCGGGTGAAGTGCGACACCAGCCAAAGCCAGACCCAGACTTTGGAATCCGGCCGACCGAAGGGCTGCCTGACGACAGGACAACCCATTTGTTAAGACTGCAGATGCATTCCTCTCGGACATCTACATTTATGGTAGGTACAAAACTGTACTTTCACTACTTTGGCCGAAGATTTAATTACACAATGTCGTCTGATAGCCATCCGACTACTGCAATTCTCAAGAAACGCAAGAAAAAAGAAGAGGACAGGCATCCGAGGTCCAAAACTGACAACGAGGCTTCTTCTAAGCCAGTCGCCGGTTCTCAGTGAGGCGCTTTCGCAGCCCCTGACGCCCGCTACCTCAGAGCCGCAGGCCGCTTCCGACTCCCACGTGGAGCCGACTAGGCCACTGGAAACTCAAGGTATTGGACCCTCGGAAACTATTCCTTCAGATGGGTCTGGAGCCGCTGAGCAGGCATCGGCTTCTGAGGGTGTTTTCAGGCCTACACAGTTATATGTGAAAATGACTTCAGCTTCAAAGGCGAAGATTAAAGCACCTCTAAAGACAAAGAAACAAGTACAGCAATCCCATGGACAGGCCTCCATGCCTATAAAACAGATGCTTAAAATGGCCGAAGACCTAATTACTTTGATAAGGGTTCCCATCCCTCTCCTGATAAGAGGCCTAGGCAAGAGACAGAATATGAATCTTCAGATCAGGTTTCCATTTTCTCTGATTCCTCTTCTGAACAGGAATACTCTATTCCTCCCTATGAGGATTTTGATGCTGAAGAATATTTCCCTTCAGCCTCTCCTCCTGAGGATTATTCTTTTGGGGAGACCCTGCATACCATGAGGGAGCACTTCCACTGGGAGAGCCAAGATTACTCAGAATCTAAGAAAAGGCTCAGAGACTTCCTTTTACTACCTCAGCATAGGCCTCTTGCTATTCCTCCTGTTTTAGACATTGTAGATGATGTATTTTCAGAGTCAGGTCTGACTCCTTACTCTTTACCTCCAGCTCCTGTTAAGCCAGACAGATACTTCAGGGTTCCTGATTCACATAAATTTCTTTATAAAAACCCTGCTGCTGACCCAGAAACTGTCTCTCAGGATCTCAAAGGGGTCAAGGCTTCCACTGCAAAAAACCCTATCCCCTCTGATAGGGATTCAAGGACATTGGACAGATGGGGGAAAAAGATTTGCACTTCTGCTACCTTGGCTGTAAGGGCTTTAAATTGTCAGTTTCATATTCTTAAATATCAGCAATATCTTATGTCACTGCTTAAACAGAAAATGTTGACAAATTCTGAATGTGCAGAAAACAAAGAAATGCAGGATTTATTGCATGCAGCTGAACAAGTGGGAAAGCATACTTTGCAATGTGGTTTTGATTCTCTGGAGGCCTCTTGCAGGGCCGCTGTTACGGGTTCTGTCATTAGGAGGCATGCTTGGTTAAAGGAACAGAATCTGCCTGATCATGTTAAAGCAAAATTATTAGATGCTCCATTACAGCATGATACCTTGTTTGGTGTTAAAGCAGAAGAGGTGTTGAAGAAATTGGAGGACAAAGCTAATCTATTCAAACAGTCAAGCATTTCTTACAGGTACAGCCTCCCAGATTTAGCAGGAACTGGCCTACAAATAATTGGTCCTTTCCAGTGTCAGACAGGCCACAAAGAGGCAGATACAGATGTCTCATAAGCAGATCCCAGCCCCAAGGCTCGTACAGGTCTAAACAATGGGGTGCTTCTACCTCCAAAAGCGGAGATGATAAATCACAGCCATACAGGAAACAGCCCAATGACTTTCCCCTGCCAGCACCAAGCACTTATCTTCTGGCAGCTCCTTTAGGGGGAAAACTAGCACTTTTTTCACAAAATTGGCACATGATCACCCAGGACAAATGGGTCTTGGATATAGTGTCACAAGGCTACAGGTTCCACTTTCACACCCTGCCAAGGGCAAACAGTATGTCAGACCTGCCACACAATCAATGGGCAGAGGCACAAAAGCAAGTTTCATCCCTCATGGACATGAGGGCCATTCAGCGAGTACCAAAGCAAGAGCAGGGACAAGGATTTTACTCAAGACTTTTCTTGGTGTCCAGAAAGGACAAAGCCTGGAGACCAATACTGGACCTGTCTATTCTAAACACATTTTTGGATATTCCAAAATTCAAAATGTTAACTCTGCAGCAGCTTCTGCCCATGCTGGGCAGAAGGCTTGGCTTGTGACTTTTGACCTAAAAGAGGCATACCTGCATGTCCCAATCAGACAATCATGCACAAATTACCTCAGATTCATAGCTGGCTCAATGCACTACCAATTCTCTGCACTGCCCTTTGGCTTATCTACTGCGCCCAGGGTCTTCCCAAAATGCCTGGCACCAGTAATTACATTTTGCAGACAAAGAGGAATACAATATATATCCTTACTTGGACGACTGCCTTGTTCAAGCAGAGAACAAGAACATTCTACTACAGCATCTGGCGTTTGTAAAAAGATTACTGACATGCCTAGGGTACACAGTAAATGAAAAGAAATCAAAACTAGTACTCTCTCAAGAGATAATATTCCTGGGTGCAAGCTTAAATACAACTGCCCAGATGGCTTATCTCACCCCCAGACAAACAAAGGCAACTGACTACTTATTTCAAAATGTTGGCAACAAAGACCCAGTTATCTGCAAGAAAAATTCTGCAGGCTTTGGGCTTCATGGCATCCTGCATTCTGCTAATTCCATATGCAAGACTGCATATGAGGAAACTACAATGGTATCTAAAAAGTGTTTGGACTCAACATTGCCACAGCCTGGAAACAATAATTACCCTCATTCCCTGCCTGCAACAGGAGTTTTGATGGTGGGCAAAGGCCTGTCACCACAACAAGGGACAGCCATTCACTCTACCCACAGCCAGGCAGACATTAACAACAGATGCATAAGATTATGCCTGGGGTGCCCACATGGCAGGAAGATGTATTCAGGGCACATGGTCTGCAAGCCAAATGCATCTACATATCAATCAAAAAGAGATGCTACCTGTTCAGAATGCCCTGACAGCCTTCAAGGATCTACTTCATCCAGGACAACTAGTGATAAAGACGGACAATACTACAGTCCTGTGGCACATAAACAAGTAGGGAGGCACACATTCCTACCCCCTCTGCAGTCTAGCCATGACTTTGTGGGACACAGCATTGACTTACCAAGTACATCTGCAAGCACAATTCCTGCCAGGAAAGATAAATAACTCTGGCAGACGAACTAAGCAGAAACCTCGTGGATCCCCCACGAGTGGAAATTCGATCCACAAGTCTTCAGCATGATAACAATGAACTGGGGATGCCCGGACATAGATCTGTTTGCCTCCCCTCCCAATTGCCAACTACAGAGATTCTGCACAAGGACTTATCACAAGCAAGCATGGAAAGTGGATGCTCTATCTTTCAGCTGGAAAAACTTAACGGTATATGCCTTTCCTCCACTGCCTCTCCTCCCCAAGGTACTCCTAAAGGTCAGACAAGAGAAGACAAAAATGATACTGATTGCGCCAGACTGGCCCGCCAGCACTGGTACCCAATCCTAAAGAACTTGTTTCAATACCCAGCCTGGACATTACGTCAAATTCCTCACTTACTGACCCAACAAAACAATCAGATCCTGCACAGCCAACTCAGGCCCTTAAATCTGACAGCATGGTGGATAATGTAGCCATTCAAAACACACCTCTCTCTAAAGCGGTGATGGATGTTATTTTGGAGGCCAGGAGGCCTAGTACCAGAAAATCTTATGCAGAAAAAAGGTAAGAGATTCTGTGCTTGGAACCAGGCACAAGGAATTGACACGATTGTACCAAATATTCATCAGATTTTGTAATACTAAACTGAGATGCTGGACAAAGGCCTATCCTTTTCATCAATTAAGATTCATGCCTCTGCCATTTCAGCTCATTACAATACAGAACCACCTATTTTTTTCTCATCCATTACTAAGGCAGTACCTCAGAGGGGTCAAAAACATAAGACCTCCAAGGAGAGCACCAATACCTGCATGGGACCTCAACTATGTCTTGGAAAAACTCACGCTGCCTCTGTTTGAGCCAGCATCTGCAGCTGATATAAAATTCTTATCCTGGAAAACAGCTCTGCTCCTAGCAATTACCTCCGCTAGATGAGTCCCAGAGTTACAGGCACTCATGGCTGTGGAACCTTTTATCATTTTCCATACTGACAGGGTATCTCTGAGGACAAACTCGACATTTATGCCTAAGGTGGTGTCCAGTGTGGCCCTTAACCAAACCATTCATTTGCCTACCTTTTATCCAATCCCACAGAATAAGGGTGAGAGACTTCTGCATTCTTTGGACATGCACAGACAGCTACGCTTCTACTTGGACAGAACCAAAGCTTTCAGAAAGACTGAGCAACTTCTAGTGGCATATGCTGCAGGATCACAAGGAAAGGCTATCTCAAATCAGACTATTTCAAAGTGGATAGGCCACTGCATTCGTTTCTGCTATTCACAACATGGAAAATCAGTGCCTAAGGGCATTAGGCCACATTCAACCAGAGCAGCAGCCACTTCAGCAGCCCTTCTCAGAGGAGTACCAACCAAAGACATCTTAGAGGCTGCAACTTGGAGTTCAGTACACACTTTTACAAAGCACTTTCACTTACCTCTCTACTCTAAATCCAGGGCAGGCTTTGCCACTGCAGTTCTGCAGGGCCTCATAGTCTCTCCTAATCCTATTTAACCCCAGCCACCCAACCTTAGCTTTGGAATTCAACCCAATTGTAATGACTGCAACAGTGAAACGCGATGAACATAGTACAGTTGTGTACCTACCATAAATGTAGATGTTAGAGTGTATTCACTGTTGCAGTCCAGGATGTCCTTCAAGGATGCATCTGCAGTCATATAACATATGGGTTGTCCTGCCTCAGGCAGCCCTTCGGTCGGCCGTATTCCAAAGTCTGGGTCTGGCCTCGGCTGATGTCGCACTTCACCCGACGTCATAGCTCCTGGGGTATAAAGGCATCAGCCGACGCCATTTTCCCCAGTCTTTCTTGCCGCGCGGTGCCCGAAGCAGAAGCTGTTCGCAAGTGCCGGTCGGTCAGATCCAGAGATTTCAACTACCGAAGACTTCTAAAAAAGCTAAGTACCCCGTTGGGGACTCTTTCTTGCCTCAGCCGATGTCAGACAAAGTGAATAATTGTTTAACTTGTGGGAAACAAATACCTCATAAGGATTTCCACTCTTACTGCCTTCCTTGCTTAGGCCCAGACCACGACATATCAGCTTGTTTAGCCTGTGCTTCCTTCAACCGACAGACACTTAGACGTCGGTCGGAGTTTGCAGAAGAGTTTTTTGGTTCCGCTTTTGCATATAAAATGCCGTCGGAGACTCCGACTACACATTTAGCTAAAAAACGCAAGGAAAAGGACCGACACTCGCGGCCTGCGGTTTTGGCTGAAACCACGGTTAGGCCTACCGCGAGTGTCTCGGTTTCGGCTGAGACCGAGACCTCGGTTCTCCCTTCGGCCGAAAGCATGCCTCCGACAACCGAGGCCACACAGGCCACGGCTGAGTCGGCAACAGAAATTCCTACTGAAGAAGCAGGCACACAAGATTTGTCTGACACTATTCCATTGGACATCTCTACTCCTGCACGTGGGGCAGCTAGACCCCCTGCTTCTATGTCTATCAAGGCCTTTTCCAGGGCTAAAGCAGCAAAACTTTCCAAGGCCTTACCTACTAAGGCTCCCTCTCACAGGCCTACTTCAAGTTCTCAGATTCTCAGCCTTGCTGAGGACCTTATTTCTCTGATCAGGGGATCCCAACCTCACCCAGACAGGGCCTCACAACCCCCTCCTGAAAAGAGGCCTAGGACTGAACCCCCTGAACCTCTCTCCACTGACTATTCCTCGGATGGTTCAGATTTATCTGACCATCAGGAAGGCCCATACTCACCTTATGAGGATTCTGATGCAGAAGACTCCATCCCTTCAGCCTCTCCTCCAGAAGAGTTTTCATTTGGGGAAACCCTACACTCTATGAGGGAACACTTCCAATGGCAGGGTCAGGATTTTTCTGATTCTAGGAAAAGGCTAAGGACTTTCTTACACTTACCACAGCATAGGCCTTTAGCCATACCACCTGTACTATCAGTTGTTGATGATGCATACAATGATGCCAGTACTGCCCCTGATTCTCTTCCACCGGCCCCTGCCAAACCTGACAGATACTACAGGGTCCCGGATTCTCACTTCCACTTGTATAAGGCCCATGCTGCAGACCCAGAAACCATTTCTCAGGGCCCTAAGGGTGTTGCAGCTGCCTCTGCAAAAAAAACCCTACCCTCTGAAAGAGAATCTAGAGCATTAGAGAGATGGGGTAAAAAGGTTTATACATCTGCAACTCTTTCTGCCAGGGCTTTAAACTGTCAATTTGACATGATACAGTACCAGGAATTTTTGTTAGATCAGCTGAATAAAAAACTGGCCTCTCCTGAACCTTTAGACCGTAAGTCCCTTCAGGATTTGGTACACAACTCTCAGCAGGTCAGTAATCATTTCTTGAAATGTGGCTATGATGCACTGGAGGCTTCATTTAGATCAGCTATGACTGGAGCAGTGATTCGAAGGCATGCCTGGCTAAAAGAGCAATCCTTGTCAGACCATGTTAAGTCAAAACCCCTAGATGCCCCGATGGAGAAACAAAGTTTATTTGGCTCCCCTGCACAGGAGGTTCTAAAGCAAGTGGAAGAAAAAGCAAAATCTGTCCAAACAGTCAAGGATTTCCTGCAGGTCCAACCTCCGAGGTTCAGCAGAAATTGGCCTTCAAAGAATTGGTCCTTTCCAGACACCTCTAGAGCACAGAGAGGCAGAAATAGACGCCCAAGAGGCAGAGGTCAATCTAGGGGTGCCTAAAGGGGTCGCCAGTGGCAACCTGCCAACCAGAGAAGTGCCGCCACAGCTGCGACTGCAACCACTTCCACAGGACAGACACAATGACTTGGCTCTGATTCCGCCTACCAGGGAACAACTGGAAGCACCCTTGAGCGGAAAGCTAGCTTTATTTTCAAAAAACTGGCATTTTATTACAGCAGACAAATGGACTTTGCAAACAATAGACAAGGGCTACAGGTTTCACTTCCACACTCTACCAAAAAAAGAGAGGAATGCCAAACCTTCCACCAAGCCAGAAATCAGAGGCTCTAAAACAAATCATCAGCTTACTAAGGATGAGAGCAATAGAAAAGGTACCAGCTATGGAACAAGGTCAAGGATTTTACTCCAGACTATTCCTTGTACCAAGAAAAGAAAATCAATGGAGGCCTATTCTCGACTTGTCCGCACTGAACACATATCTCATTGTTCCAAAATTCAAAATGCTGACCCTACAGCAACTTCTTCCCATGTTGGGCAAGGAGTCTTGGCTGGTGACTCTAGATCTCAAGGAGGCATACCTGCACGTCCCTATGCGACCAGATTGCAGAAGACACCTCAGATTTCTTGCAGGATCAGAGCATTATCAATTCTCAGCATTGCCCTTTGGCTTATCTACTGTGCCCAGAGTATTCACGAAATGCCTGGCATCAGTAATTGCTCATTGCAGGCTTCAGGGAATTCAAATCTACCCATACCTGGACGACTGCCTAATACAAGCGGACAACAAGACAAAAATACTAAAGGATTTGGCCTATGTCATACATCTGCTGCAAGCCTTGGGATACACAGTCAACATACAAAAGTCAAGGCTAGTGCCATCCCAAAGGATAACATTTTTGGGTGCAGAACTGGACACAATAGCTCAAATGGCTTTTCTCACAGAGGAAAAACAAAAGCATCTACCAGTCTATTTCATGGCATTAACAAAACAAACTCAGCTTACTGCAAGGAAAGTCCTGCAGGCCCTGGGTTACATGGCATCCTGCATAATCTTGATCCCACATGCCAGACTGCATATGAGAAAACTACAATGGTACCTGAGGAATGTATGGTCTCAACACAAGCACAGTCTAGAAGCCCTGATTCCAATCATTCCATGCCTGCACAAAGAATTCCTGTGGTGGGCTCAAGCCTGCCAGATAAACAGAGGATTGCCTTTCCACAAACCACATCCAAGGCACACCATTACCACGGACGCCTCAGACCTAGGCTGGGAGCACACATGGAAGACAAGTGTATCCAAGGCCTATGGTCCCAAGACCAGCTGAATCTACACATAAATCTAAAGGAGATGCTGGCAGTGAAGCATGCAATCGAGGCATTCAGTTCATTCCTCCAGCAAGGACACCTGCTGATAAGGACGGACAATACCACAGTCATGTGGTACATCAACAAACAGGGAGGCACACATTCATACCCCCTATGCCGGATGGCAATGGACCTTTGGAACTTAGGCCTGAATCTCAACATCCAACTGCAGGCCAGATTTGTACCAGGAAAAGAGAATTCACTAGCAGACAGCTTAAGCAGGACTACCACGGATGCTCACGAATGGATGCTGCATCCAGACATCTTCAAGACCATAACAAAGAAATGGGGAATGCCAGAAATGGACCTGTTCGCCTCCCCACTCAACCACAAACTGAAGAAATTCTGCTCAAGAGTATACCACCCACTAGCCTGGAAGGTGGACTCCCTTTCTTTCAGCTGGAAGGACCTGACGGTGTATGCCTTTCCATCTCTCCCATTGATGTACAAAGTTCTATTGAAGATCAGAGAGGAACAGCCAAGGGTAATTCTGATAGCTCCAGACTGGCCAAGGCAACATTGGTACCCGCTACTGATAAGCATGTCTCGGACGAACTCATGGCCTCTACCTCTTTGTCCTTTACTTCTAACGCAGAACAATTACAGGACATTGCATCCAAACTTAAAAATGCTGCAGCTAACTGCTTGGAAAATTGCATAACACAAAACCAACCTGTTTTATCTCAGAGGGTTAAGGACATTATCCTGGAGGCTCGCAGACCCTCCACAAGGAAAACATATTCAGCCAAATGGAAGAGATTCCTCATTTGGAGTGCAGCAAAGGGAACAAATGTCACACTGGCAAACCTAGCACACATCCTAGAATACTTAGCAGAACTGTTCCACAATGGCCTGTCCTATTCTTCCATTAAGATTCATGCATCAGCAATTTCAGCAGAGTACAACATGGATCCTCCTGTCTTCTCTCATCCTCTCCTCAGACAATTTTTGAGAGGGATCAAAAATGTAAAACCTCCAAGGAAACCACCTCTACCTGCATGGGATCTCAATTTTGTGCTAGAAAAATTAACACTTCCTCCTTTGAACCAGCAGCAACAGCAGACTTACAGTTCTTATCTTGGAAAACTGCCTTCCTGCTAGCAATCACTTCAGCAAGAAGGGTATCTGAGTTACAGGCATTAATGGCAGTGCAGCCTTTTCTCATCTTTCACCAGGATAGAGTGTCTCTGAGAACCTATCCTACTTTTATGCCAAAGGTGGTATCCAGGGTATCCTTGAACCAAGCTATTCATTTACCTACATTCTTCCCCAACCCACAGAACAGGGGGGAAAAACTACTACACACCTTGGATGTACACAGACAACTGCGCTACTATCTGGACAGAACTAAGGCCAGCAGAAAAACTGACCAGCTTCTGGTAGCATATGCAACAGGAGTGCAAGGGAAAGCAATCTCAAAACAGACAATCTCAAAATGGATAGGAAATTGCATTCGCTTCTGCTACTCATTTCATGGAAAGACAACTCCTGAAAATATCAGGCCCCACTCCACAAGAGCTACAGCCACCACTACAGCTTTCTTACGAGGAGTGGCTACCAAAGACATTTTAGAAGCTGCTACTTGGAGCTCCGTGCATACATTTGCCAAGCATTACAATCTTCCTTTATACTCCAGATCCCGAGCAGGTTTTGCAACTGCTGTTTTACAAGGGATCTGAACTACACCATCATTATCTTAGTGCCTCCTCCCCCAGTTTGGCTATGGTATTCTACCCATATGTTATGACTGCAGATGCATCCTTGAAGGACATAGTACAGTTTTGTACCTACCATAAATGTAGATGTCCGATAGGTATGCATCTGCAGTCAGGATTACCCACCCTCCTTCCCCTCTGAGGTATTCCTAGGGTACTTACCCCTCTCTTAGCTAGCTGGGGGAATCTATTATGGTGTATTTGTTTGTATGTATATATGTATATATACTTTTTGTTTTCTACTGGTTGAAATTTGCTACTTTTATACAAATTTAGCCTTCCTTGAGGGCACCTGGCATCTGGGCAAGAAACACTGAGGAAAATGGCGTCGGCTGATGCCTTTATACCCCAGGAGCTATGATGTCGGGTGAAGTGTGACATCAGCCAAGGCCAGACCCAGACTTTGGAATCTGGCCGACCGAAGGGCTGCCTGAGGCAGGAAAACCCATATGTTATGACTGCAGATGCATACCTATCGGACATCTACATTTATGGTAGGTACAAAACTGTACTTTACCCACCCACTATCCCCCTTTCCTTTGCTGCGACTTATCTGTACTTCTCTATTCTATACAACCTATGTGGTGTATTTGCTTGTAGATATAGGAAAAGTTTACTTTAGTGCATGCATGCTTATTGGCATAATTTTAGCCTACCCTTTTGGGGACACCTGACATCTGGGGCAAGAAAAACTGAAGAAAATGGCGTCGGCTGCATCTTTTATACCCCTGGCGCACTGACGTCAGGGAGTAGGTGACAGCAACTGACGCCGGACCAAGACTTTGGAATTCAGGCCGACTGCGGGTAGCCTGCCAGCAGGTAACCCAATTGTAATGACTGCAACAGTGAATACACTGGAACATCTACATTTATGATAGGTACACAACTGTATTGCTTGCCTGTGGAAAGCAAATACCACACTGAGATTTTCATTCTTATTGCATCACCTGTTTAGGCCCAGACCACGACGTACCTCGCTGTCAGTTTTGTGCCTTGTTCAATGCCCGAACCATTCATCGTCAGGCCCTTATTGTTGCTAAATACTTTTGTTCTTGATCTCCATATTCTGAAATGGCTTTGGTAAGACATCTGACTACTGATATTCTGAAAAAAACGTAAGGATAAAGACAGAGACAGACCGCACAGGTCCAAAACTGCCGACGATGCTTCCGATAAGCTAGTCGCAAGTTCGCCAGTACTCAGTGACGTGCTTTCACAGGCCCTGTTGCCCGCTTCTATGGATACGCAGGCCTCTACTGAGACCTGTTCGGAGTCTTGTATGCTGCGAGACTCTTCTTCGACTATGCAACCTGTGGATGTCTCTACCTTGGATGGATCCGGAGCCACTGAGTAGACACCGGCTTCTGAGGAAGTTCTTCGCACTACGAATGTTTGACACAAACCGATGACCTCTTTCTCGTCTTCAGTTCTGTCTAAAACTACCGAGTTTCTAAGGCTCAGAGTACACACTATGCCTAGAAAACCGACGACCAAAGTGCATGCACCTGCTTCCTTGCCACAACATCAAATGCTTAAAATGGCAGAATACCTTATTATTCTGATTAGAGGAAGCCAGCCTTCCCCTGCTAAGAGAAAAAGAGGTCAGTCCCCTGCAGCTTCAACTGACCAAGAGTCCGAAGACTCTGAGGTATGTGATTATGAAGACATGCCCTTATCTGCTTATGAGGATTCTGAAGCAGAGGAATCTATTCCTTCTGCCTCTCCTCCAGAGGATTTTTCTTTTGGTGAAACCTTACATACCTTAAGAGAGCATTTCCATTGGAAATGCCAAGACTATCCTCAGTCCAAAAGGAGACTCAGAGAATTTCTAGATTTGCCACAACATAGGCCTTTAGCAACCCCCCCAGTCCTGGAAGTTGTTGATGTCTTTATGGAATCCAGTCTTACCCCTTATACTTTACCCCCTGCTCCTAGGAAACCAGACTGGTACTACAGAGTACCTGATTCTCACAAATTCCTTTTCAGAAATCCCACTGCTGATCCAGAGATTGTTTCTCAGGAGCCTAAAAGTATCAAAGCTACTACAGCTAAGAATCCCAACCCTTCAGACATGGATTCCAGAGCTTTGGAGAGATGGGGTAAGAAAGTATATACCTCTGCAACTCTCTCCATTAGGACTTTGAATTGTCAGTTTCACATGCTGAAGTACCAACGGCATATCATGGAACTTATTTAGCAAAAATAGCATCCTTTACAGACTGTACAGAAAACAAAGAATTGCAAGAGTTTATGCATTCTGCAAGCCAACTCTGTAAGCATACATTGCAGTGTGGCTTTGAAGCCCTAGAAGCATCTTGCAGGGCAGCAGTCACTGGTTCTCTACTGAGAAGGCATGCTTGGCTTAAGGAACAGACCTTGCCAGACCATGTCAAATCAAAGTTATGAGACGCTCCTTTGCACAAGGACAGTCTGTTTGGCACCAAAGCAAAAGAGGTTCTTAAAAAGATGGGAAAAAAAGCTAAATCTATGCAGACAGTTAAAGAATTCCTGCTAGTACAGCCTCCTAGATTCAGAAGGCATTGCCCCTCAAAACATTGGTCCTTTCCAGCCCCCTCAAGTTCATCTCGTAACAGACCACCCAGACTACAGTCTCAGGTTATGCAGAGATCTAAGCAACGGAGTGCCTCCATCGACCAACGCAGTGAGTGCTAAGCCACCCCCTTACGGAAAGAATTCCCAGTGACTTCTCAACTCCACTCCCCACCTCTGCCCAACTACTTATGCCCCTAGGAGGAAAACTTTCCCTTCATGCAAAAAACTGGATTTCTATCACCAAAGACTGATGGGTCCTTAACATTGTATCCCAGGGCTACAAATTTTACTTCCACTCACTGTCAACCCCAAACGGGTTCCCAGACCTTCCTCCAAACCAGTGGGCAGAGGCACAAAGTCAAGTTCAATCCCTGCTCTCTATAAAGGCAATTCATCCTGTTCCTGCAAAACAGACAGGCCAAGGATTCTATTCCAGACTCTTCCTGGTACCCAGAAAAGAGGGCACTTGGTGACGAATCCTAGATCTGTCAATTCTCAACAACTTCTTGGTGGTACCAAAATTCAAAATGCTCACCCTGCAGCAGCTTCTACCTATGCTACCCAGGGAAGCCAGGTTAGTCACCCTCGACTTAAAAGAAGCCTATTTGCACATCCCTATAAGGGAATCATGCAGGAAATATCTATTCTTCAGAGCAGGATCTATGCATTATTAGTTCTCTGCACTTCCCTTTGGCTTATCCACTGCTCCCAGAGTATTCACAAAATGCTTGGCTCTAGCCATTGCTTATTGCAGACAGAGAAATATCCAAATTTACCCGTACTTGTACGACTGCCTGATTCAGGCAGATGGTCAGGAAATGCTGTTGTAGCACCTGACATTTGTAAAAAACCTTCTAACCTTCCTGGGGTACAGCATCAACGAAAAGAAATCAAAACTTGTTCCCAGTCAAAAGATTGTATTCCTGGGAGCAAGCTTGGACACAGCATTCCAGATGGCATTCCTCACTCCAGAAAAACAAGCCTGTCTGACAGATTATTTTACTCATTTGGCCACCAGAACCCAGCTTTCCACAAGGAAAATCCTGCAGGCCCTAGAGTTCATGGCCGCATGCATCCTACTAATTCCATATGCCAGACTGCATATGAGGAAACTTCAGTGGTACTTAAAAAGTCTTTGGTGTCAACATTCTCAGGACCTGGAAACCGTCATTTCTGTCATACCCTGTTTCTTTGGTGGGCAGCAGCATGCAACCACAACAAAGGACTGCCCTTTACTCAACCCCTCGCTGCCCAGACCCTGACCACAGATGCATCAGACTATGCTCGGGGGGCACACATGGATGGCAAGTACATTCAGGGCCGCTGGAGTCCATGTCAGATTCATTTGCACATCAACCAGAAAGAGATGCTAGCTGTGCAGCATGCACTGACAGCTTTCAGATCCCTACTCTCACCAGGATACCTGCTAATAAAAACAGACAGCACCACAGTTATATGGTGCATCAACAAGCAGAGGGGAGCACACTGTTACCCACTCTACAGACTAGCCATGGCCCTGTGGAACACGGCCTTGGGCATACAGGTCCATCTGCAAGTTCATTTCTTGCTAGGTAAATTAAACTCACTGGCAGACGACTTAAGCAGAAATCTGCTAGACCCACACGAGTATAAATTAAAGCCCAGCACCTTTAACCTTCTGATTCAGAAATGGGGGACCCCAAAAGTGGATCTGTTTGCCTCCCCCTGCAATCACCAGCTCAGCAAATTCTGCACCAGGACTCCTCACAGCAGGGAAAGTGTATGCCCTTTCCTTACAGTGGGTAAATCTCTCAATCTATGCCTTTTCCCCTCTGCCCATTCTGTAGAGTATTGCTCACGATAAGACAGGACAGACCAAGGACAATTCTGATTGCCCCGGACTGGCCATGCTAGCACTGGTACCTGCTTCTGTACAGCCTGTCACCGGTGCCACCTTGGCACCTACACCAGAACCCAACCCTGCTCTCTCAGCAGGGGGGACAGATCTTGCATCCACAACTGCAAACCCTAAATCTTGCAGCCTGGTTTATTCCGGGCATGCAGGTGCTGGATGTCATTCTTAAAGCCAGAAGACCCAGTACAAGGAAAACCTATGCTGATAAATGGAAAAGGTACTTCTCCTGGATTCATTCTAAAGGAGAGGACACAAACCTACCCTCCCTGTCTCTAATCTTGGATTACTTAGCAGATCTACTCCACAGAGGCCTATCCTTCTCCTCCATTAAGAGCCATGCCTCTCTCATTTCAACTCATTAAACACTGAACCACCTCTCTTCTCTCACCTTGTTATCAAACAGTTCCTGAGAGGGGCAAACAATTTAAGGTCACCAAGGAGGGCACCCACCCCTGCTTGGGACCTTAACTTTGTACTGGAAAAGCTCATGCTTCCCCCTTTGAGCCTGCAGCATCAGGAGAGTTAAAATTCCTCTCTTGGAAAATAGCCTTGCTTCTGGCCATCACTTCAGCTAGAAGATTGTCTGAGCTACAAGCACTCATGTCTGTGGAACCCTTCATTATTTTTCATGCTGACAGTGTTTCCCTCAGGACTAACCCTTCCTTTATGCCTAAAGTGGTATCCAGTGTGGCTCTCAACCAATCTATCCATTTGCCAATCTTCTTCCCTAATCCTCAAAATAAAGGGGAAAGGATCCTGCACTCCTTGGACATGTACAGATAGCTCAGATTCTACCTCGATAGGACTAAGTCCTTCAGGAAATCTGACCAGTTACTAGTCAGCTTTGCACCAGGGGCAGAGCGCAAGGCCATTTCTAAACAAACAATTTCCAAATGGATAGCACACTGCATCCATTTCTGCACCATGGGAAACCAACCCCACAGGGAGTCAGAACACATTCCACTAGGGCAACTTCTACCTCTACAGCATTCCTCAGGGGAATCCCTACCAGGGACATCCTGGAAGCTGTTACCTGGAGTTCTGCACACACCTTCACCAAGCATTACCACCCGCCTATCTTTTCCAAATCTAGGGCGAGTTTTGCTACAGTAGTCCTGCAAGGCATACTAGCCAGCCCCAACTGTTCCTGACTGCCTCCACCCTTCTTTAGCTTTGGGCTACCCAAGTGTGATGACTGCAACAGTGAAACACGAAGAACATAGTACAGTTGTGTATACGTACCATAAATGTAGATGTCTGAGTGCATTCACTGTTGCAGTCCTGGTTTCCCTCCCTCCAGCCCCCTTGTTTCTGTCTCGCTTTCTCTCCTCTCTATGCCTATTACTCACCCTTTCTGGGGTATTGGTATTGGTATTTACTTTTTACTGGTGGTGTTTTCCCCACCATAACTTAGCTCCCTATTTGGGGGGGCTCCTGACATTTGGGGCAAGAAAAACTGATGTAATGGCGTCGGCTGCCTGTTTTTATACCCCTGATGACCTGACATCAGTCCTGGAGTGGCAGCAACAGATGCAGAAATACTAAGTCTCTGGTATTCGGGCCGACTGAGGGCTACCTGCAGGCAGATAACCCAAGTGTGATGACTGCAACAGTGAATACACTTGAACATCTACATTTATGGTAAGTGTACACAACTGTACTTTTTGATGTCTTGTGCCTTTGCGCCTTCTAAAACCAGGTTGCTCATCTGGTCATTCTCTGTCTGAATATTGCTGGAATATGGTTTGTAGCGTATTGTGCTTAATCTTAGTATGTGAAATAAATGCAAATATTTATTAACTTGACCACTCCTTGTCATTACCCTTTTATGAGATTGGAATCTAAATTGAGTTTTTCTAGTCTTTTGGCAGTTACTGCATATACCATATTTGATGGCAAATTTATGACTAACAATAAAACAGTATCATTTTGCAGGATTTAAATAATTTACATGGAATTTCATCACATCCTGTAGCCTTGGTATTAGTAAAGTTTTCTAAGGCCCATTTAACTTATTCATCAACATACAGTATCTGGATCTTTGTGAGAGAATGTGCCATCTAATCCAGATGCTTTAACACTTGTTCTATATCCCATCCTTTCCTTATTATCCCCTCTTACCCTCCACCTGTCAGTCAGTGTCTGCATTCTTCCTTCCCATGAATCTGTCTCACCTTGTTACCTAAGTTTTCTCACCATGTTACTAAACATTCTCTTATCTCTACTTACTTATATGTATCTACTTGTTTTACTCATATCCACCACCATGTATCCTAAACACTGCTGTCTTATCCTTGCCTATTGCTGTACATTAACATGTAAATGTTTAGTTTCTCTGTTAAAATACTGCAAATGCTAGGAATGTTACTGTCATGTGACTGTTTTAAATATTTGTCAAAGTGATACATATACTTTTATCTTAGAGTTTAGATATTTTGTTCATGTACTTCCTCTTATAATTTACTCCATCTAGTACAAATGTTATTTTTAAAACATTATTCATCTGTAACTCATTCTAAGAAGCTTTTCTTCCCAGGCCTCCACTGAAAATGGGCTTTTGGCCCAGTCAGACTATCCCGGTAAACAAATGTAAAATAAAAAATAAAATAAAATAAATACAACCTAATGCATACATGTTATTAGGGAATTTGACTCTAGATCAGAGAACGTGCCATCACAGATAAAGTGATACATAGTAGAGTATTTTATACATGCACTTGAACTTTGTATTGCAAATACATTTTGATTTATAATTTAATTTAATTGTGCTTTGTTGACCATGTGAGAGTCAGTAGGCTAGTAGCGGACATTTTGCCTAGCCATAAGGAAATTCCCTACTTTTTTCTGTAAGTGCAGTGGATCTTTTACATCCACCTGAGCTACCAGCAACTCAGACAGGATCTTGGTTTAGTGTGTTATTCAAAGGATAACACACTCAGGATAGCAGTAAACACCACCCGTATTCCACATTGTAGATTCAGTATTGGAAAATCAATCCAAGTACCTGGTGTGGCAATAGAAACCACAGGTCCATATGTTGCCAGTTAAGCCACTGACATTAGCACAGCATCTAATAATATATTTTAAATGTTTAATATCTTCTGTTTCTGTTAGGTTCTGTCCATTTTTTTTCTTTTATCATGTTGTAATTACATGGGAGTTTTCCCTTAATATTGCAAATTTTCTTAAAGGGATTTCTAAACTTGTCCCATTCTGTTACCTTCTAGATGTTCTTCGTGTTTCACTGTTGCATTCATCACATTTGGGTTATCTGCTTGCAGTAGCCCTCAGTCAGCCTGATTATCAGAGTCTTGGGTCCTGCGTCGGTTGCTGTCTCATCATCTGTGACGTCAGGTAGTCAGGGGTATAAAGCATGCAGCCGACGCCATTACATCAGTCTTTTCTTGCCGAGTGGTGCCCGAAACAGAAGCAGTTCGCAAGTGCCGGTCGGCCGACTCCTAAAATTTTCGTTTTCAAGTTTCAGAATCAAAGTCTTCAACTAAAGCTAAGTACCCCATTGGGGAAACTTTTTCTTGCTCTAAACTGATGTCAGTAAAAGTCAATAATTGTATTTCTTCTGGAAAGCAAATATCTCATAAAGATTTTCATTCGTACTGTATCCTTTGCCTAGGCCCTGACCACAATGTACCTCACTGTCGGTTTTGTGCCTAATTTAAACCTCAAACTATTTGTCGTCTGTATATTTTTGCTTCTAAATATTTTGGTACTCGGTTCAATTATCCAGGTATGTCTTTGGTAAGCCACCCGACTACCGACATTCCGAAAAAATGCTAAGATAAAGACAGAGACAGGCCACCTAGGTACAAAGCTGCCGACGACGCTTCTACTAAGCTAGTCGCCAGTTCGCCGGTACTTGGTGAGGTGCTTTCGCAGCCCCTGATACCCGCTACTTGATTCGCAGGCCTCTACTGGTACCCATTCGGAGTTTGGTATGGCACGAGATGCTTCAACTGTGGAACCTGCGGATGTGTCTACCTTGGATGGGTCCGGAGCTGCTGTGCAGGCACCGGGTTCTGAGGGTGTATTCAGGCCTACTGACTTACATATTAAACAGACGCCATCTTCTTCTTCAAGGCCTAAAACTAGTACCATGCCTAGGAAACCGACGACCAGACCGCATGGTCATGCCTCTATGCCTAAAAAACAAATGATAAGAATGGTTGACGACCTTATTACTTTTGATCAGGGGAAGACAACCTTCCCCCTCTAAGAGACCTAGGACTGAATTTGCTTGTGATACTTCTGACCAGAATTCTGACATTTCTGTCATTTCTGTCTCCTCTGATGACCAGGATTTACCCTTATCTACGGATGAGGATTCTGATGCAGAGGACTCTATTCCCTCTGCTTCTCCCCTAGAGGATTTTTCTTTTGGTGAAACCCTGCATACTCTTAGGGAGCTTTTTCATTGGGAAAGCCAGGATTACTCTGATTCTAAAAAGAGGCTTAGATATTTCTTACTCCTGCCCCAACACAGGCCTTTAGCTATCCCTCCTGTGCTGGACATTGTTGATGATGCCTTTTCGCAGTCTAGCTTGGCACTTGACTCTTTACCTCCTGCTCCCAGGAAACCTGATAGATATTACAGGGTTCCTGATTCTCACAAGTTTCTTTTTAAAAATCCAACTGTGGATCCTGAGACCATTTCACAGGGACCCAAGGGCATTAAGGCTACTACTGCCAAAAATCCTACCCCCTCTGATAGAGATTCCAGGGCCCTGGATAGATTGTGTAAGAAGGTATACACCTCTGCAACCTTGGCCATCAGGGCCTTAAATTGCCATTTTCATATGTTAAAGTATCAGCAGCATATTATCGGATTGCTTAAACAGAAAATGAGGTTGATTCCTGATTGTGCTGAAAATAAGGATTTACAGGATTTAATGCATTCTGCTGAACAGGTTGGAAAACATACTTTGCAATGTGGTTTTGATTCACTAGAGGCATCTTGCAGGGCTGCTGTCACCGGGTCTGTACTTAGAAGGCATGCTTGGCTTAAGGAGCAATCTTTGCGTGATCATGTTAAAACTAAATTGCTGGACGCTCCCTTAAATCAGGACTGCCTGTTTAGCAACAAAGCAGAAGAAGTTCTTAAAAAGATGGAAAAAGCTAAATCTATGCAAACTGTTAAATATTTCTTACAAGTGCAGCCTCCAAGATTTAGTAGGCATTGGCCCTGAAAAAATTGGTCCTTTCCTGCCTCTTCCAGGCCTTCTCAGTTCAAACACAGAACCAGCAGAACAACCAGGCTTCAGTCCCAGGGTACACACAGGACTAAGCAGTGAGGGGCTCCCACTTCCAAATCAGGGAGTAGTAAGACTCCCTCCTATGGTAAGCTGTCTCAACGACTTAACTTTAAAACTTCCAAGCACTTCTCAACTGACTGCTCCTTTAGCGGGAAAGATTGCTCTGCAAGCAAAAAACTGGGAACTCATTTCCCCAGGACAAATGGGTTTTAAACATAGTTTCCCAAGGATACAGATTTCACTTCCACACATTACCAACCCCAAACGGTTGGCCAGATCTGCCCCCAAATCAGTGGACAGAGGCTCAAAAGCAAGTACTTTCTCTCTTAAGATTAGAGGCTATTCAGACTGTGCCAGAAGAGGAAAAGAGACAAAGTTTCTACTCAAGACTTTTCCTGGTACCCAGAAAAGACAACTCATGGCGTCCTATCCTGGACCTTTCTATCCTAAACACCTTTTTGTTGATTCCAAAATTCAAGATGCTAACTCTTCACCAGTTGCTTCCCATGATAGGAAAAGATGCCTGGTTGGCAACACTGGATTTAAAGGAAGCCTACCTACACATCCCAATCAGGGAATCTTTCAGAAGATACCTATGCTTCAAAGCAGGCTGCATGCACTGTCAGTTCTCTGCACTGCCCTTTGGCTTATTTACTGTGCACAGGGTATTCACAAAGTGCCTAGCTCCAGTCATTGCATTTTGCAGGCAAAGAAATATTCAAATATAGCCATACCTGGACTATTGTCTAATTCAGGCAGAAAGCCAGGACATACTTTTGAATCATCTGGCATTTGTACAAAAGGTGCTAACTTGTCTGGCGTACACCATAAATGAAAAGAAATCACAGCTGGTACCCTGTCAACAAATTATATTCCTGGGAGCAAACTTGAACACAACTTCCCAGATGGCTTTCCTCACGCCAGAGAAACAAATTCATTTGACAACTTACTTCAAACTAGTGGCCACAAAGACCCTGTTATCTGCAAGGCAAATACTGCAAGTCTTGGGGTTCATAGCCTCGTGCATTCTGCTAATTCCATATGCAAGACTGCATATGAGAAAACTACAGTGGTATCTAAAAAGCCTATGGTGTCAACATTCTGAGGATCTAGAAGCAGTGATTCCTATCATACCTTGCTTATAGTTAGAATTCCTTTGGTGGGCAGAGGCCTGCCACCAAAACAAGGGACTACCATTCACTCTACCCCCTGCCGCCCAAATCCTAACAACAGATGCATCAGACTATGCATGGGGGAGCTCCCCTGGCAGGAAGTGCATTCAGGGCAAATGGGACCCAAGTCAAATGCACCTGCATATCAATCAAAAAGAAATGTTAGCTGTACAGAATGCTCTGACAGCCTTCAAGGACCACATTCTTCCAGGACAATTAATGGTAAAGACGAACAACACCACTGTTATGTGGTACATAAACAAGCAGGGGGAATACCCATTCCCACCCCCTCTGCAGACTAACCATGGCTCTGTGGAACACAGCCTTGAGCTACCAAGTGCATCTACAGGCTCAGTTCTTGCTAGGAAAATTAAATACACTGACAGACGAACTAAGCAGAAATCTAATGGACCCACACGAGTGGAAACTGTAACCAAAGACTTTCAACATGTTGATAAACAAATGGGGGAGCCCAGATATAGACCTGTTTGCCTCCCCCCAGAACCACCAATTGGACAAATACTGCACAAGGACTTCCCACAAACAAGCTTGGAAAGTGGGTGCTCTGTCCTTCAGCTGGAAAAATCTATCAGTTTATGCCTTTCCTCCTCTGCCTCTCCTCTCCAAAGTACTACTAAAGATTAAACAGGACAAACCAAGGATGATACTGATTGCAACAGACTGGCCACTCCGGTACTGGTACCCCCTCTTGCGCAGTGTGTTACAGCTAGCCCCATGGCACCTGCCTCAGACCCTTACCCTGCTGTCACAGCAGGAGAGCCAGATTCTGCACCCCCAGCTTCAAACCCTAAACCTGGCAGCCCGACTAATTACCTAATGTCTCCATTACCATCCCTCAGTGAACAAGTGTTGGATGTCATTTTGGAGGCAAGGAGGCCTAGTACTAGAAAATCTTATGCTGAAAAATGATCTTAGATTTTTTAAGCATCCCATGGGGATAGAAATAACCAATAATATTATAAAGCAATTCAGTTCGTTTTTTGATCAATGTGGTTTTAAATATATGCAAATATTAATGAAGTTCAACGATGAAAAACTGGGTAAACTTATGCAAGAATTGGAAGAGTTGAATGAGATTATTAGAAATGACTTACTGTTCTCACAATGGGAAAAACTTAATGTAAAGCAGTTCAACATGGCTGACAATGCTATCAAAAAAGCACACATTCGTAAAAATAAAACATTTTGTAGAGACATGGATCAATATAGTAAGGGTAGGGTGTATTTTTGGGATAAAAATAAAGGTGATAATAGAAATTCCAAGAATACATCTTATGAGGTGTCTGATAATGCCAGTTCTCAAAATGTATATTATAAGCATAATAAATCTACTTTTTTTCAAGCGGACAACAGGGGAAGACAAAGAGATTGGAAATGGGGGGGGGGGATTGGAGAAGGCAAAAATATCAGGAGAACCAGGGGTACCATCAGTACGTCATGGACAAGAGAGATTAATAAATGAGGGGAGGAATGAGATATTGATGCCAGATAACAACACGGTCAATTACACAAGTGAGAGTATTAAAATTGAAGGTGTAGTTTACAGTTATAAAAATTTCAACATTTATACTTACACAGAGTATCCATCAAATACCGTTCATTTCAATCTACTTTCTAAAGGGATGAAATTTATTCCCACTTCAAAATTTAGACTTGTAGACTGTATCAGTGAGATTAAAAGATACATTAGAAAACTCAATTTAAGCATTATGTTTAAGGACTCCTCAGAACACACCAGATGTACCAACAAAGATACAATGCTCAAAGGTTTGAAAAAGAAGAGTACTTTTGTGCCCCCTATGCACCCTATCATTTCTATATATGACAAGTCTGTCACACAACAGATATACAAGTTACAAAACCACATATTTGTTAAAAGGACCAACTACAATCTATCTTTAGAAGAACATAGGGTCCTTCAAGAACTGAGAAATTATAGAAATATCAGGGTTATGAAACCCGACAAAGGGGGTGGCATTGTTATATATGACAGAACAGCGTGCTCTTCAAGACTGTATGATTTACTACACGTCAGGAAACTATGAGATTGTTTCTCTTAATGAAATAAATATTGCTTACAGAAGGATTGACATACATCTGGAGGAATTTTTGATTGACAATAGAATAACGATGGATACATATAACTTTATCAAAGTTGAATATCCTAAGTTAGCATCAATAGTTGGAATTCCCAAAGTCCATAAAGATATCGAGGACCCCCCATTTAGGCCAATTATTTCAGGTAGCAAATCAAAAACCTTTCCCATGGGCTCTGTTATTGACGTCTATTTAAAACATATTTACAACAAAATTCCTTATATGGTTAAAGATTCCTGGGAATTTCTGGAAAAACTATCCCATCAATTTTTGGAAGCAGGATATGTTATTTGTTACTATAGACGTCATAGATTTATTTTCATGTATTCCCAAAATAAAAGGATTAGAAGCATTTGCTAACAGCATACACAAATATGCAGACATAGAATGGGACAAAGCATGTTTTTTATTGGATATGATATCATTGGTATTAGAACACAATTATATTCAATATGAGGGTGAATTTTTCAGGCACACCAGAGGCGTAGCTATGGGAGCAGCATGTGCTCTCATATACGCCAATCTGGTTATGCTAGATTGGGAGGAAACTAAAGTGTTCAGTAGTGAATTTATGAAATACATCAAATCCTATTCTCAATACCTAGATGATATTTATATTTTATGGGACAGTAGTGCAACAATACTGGACCAATTTATTGATTATTTAAATCAGAGTAGTAATTATCTAAAATTCACTTAATCCAGCAATCATCATGGTATCCCGTACCTTGACGCATTTGTTTCCAAAGGAGAAATAGGATTCAAATTGAGAATCTATAGGAAAAATACATTTTCCAATAGTTATTTAGAGTTTACCAGTAATCATCCAAGGAATAAATGTATTAATATCTACAAAAGGCAAATTATACGTGCCATAAGAATGACCTCTGTATATGCTGATATGTTAGAGGAAGTGGCATTTATTACAGCTTTAAGGACAGAGGGTATGATGCTAAGATGATGGGTAGAGTCAGTCAAACAATAATTAAAGAATGGGGACGTAGATACAAGCCCTTGTTGGGACTTTATCAAGAGTATGCTGTAAATGCTGCTATAACTGACCACACCTCTGTTGATAGTGTATCATATGGTAGAAGGTGTATGTTGGAGTATGATCCATACATAGGTAAAGTAAAGAAAATCCTGATAGACAATTGGAGTATTATTTTAATTGACGAGGGTTTAGCCAGAATTCTAGGGACTGGACCACAGTTTGTGTTTAAGATGGGACAAAATATAAAGAATTACCTAGAGAGAGGTAATTGGAACAAAATTTCCCATAACACACATACTAAAAATGTGGAAATTGCAAACAATGTATTACAATCCTTCAGGAAAGCAGTATAGTGTTAGAAAGCACAAATAGAACAAGAATTAGATTTAAACAGGGAAATTGTAATACTAGAATGATTATATATTTGGCAAAATGTATGGTCTGCTCTGGATTCTACATAGGAAAAACTGAAAGGAAATTTAACAAGCGCATTTACACACATTTATACAGCAGTAAAACTAAAGATGAGAAAAATGCATTGTATAGACACGTTAAGAAGTGTGGTGATAGGCATTATTTTAATTTTGCAATAGTAGACAGTGTTCAAATAGATCCGGGGGGGGGGGGGGGAGTTGCAAAAGACTGTTGTCATATAAAGAATATTGGTGGCAAATCTTTTCAGATTCTTCCACCCCACCAGGACTCAATGATGTCATTTCCATTAAACCCTTGTTAGCCATGAAATGAATGTATACAATTGTATTAATGTCATATGAAGGTATATTTAGAGTGTTGTTAGGCACATTTACGATAGGTATGTCCTATTTTTGTAATTATTTTTATTTATAATTGTTATTTTTTAATTTCAATTTTATATATATAGGAATAGTTCATACATATTTTTCATACACATATGAGCTGATTTTATATGAGTAGTTGGTAGCACAAGTGGTTTACAATATGTAACTTGTTGGTTGCAAGTTCTTTTTATCAGCCATACATATGTTTACAGTGTATTTTATTACAGGATATTATTTACAGTAGTAGTAGCATATTAGAATGTCAAGTACTGGCATTATATTTATACACGCTTTTGTGGCATTTTTTGGCAACTGGAGACATGCATGGCATATTATTTCAGTTGTTTGTGTATATGTGGCAGTTGTATGTTGATTCAATACAATGTAAAATGTCTTTAAAAGCATCGTTTTTCATTCAGCGCTTTTGGTGCCAAATAGTTTATTTAAATGCAAAAAGGTCCGTTTATCTGAGTTCTGATGAAGCTTGCCATGGAGCAACTGAAAGCGCTTAACCGTTGGATATTTTACTGTTGAATTTGTTCAATAAAACCATCTGTTTGCTTGCAGACCTTTGCTGAAATTTTTCATACATTCCTTTTGATTGGAACTGCTGGTTTAAGGGAACTTGTGTCTCAAGACACAGAGGTAGTAAGCATTCTTTACTTATTATTGGTTATGCTGAAAAATGGAAAAGATTCTGTACCTGGAACCAAACTCAAGGGATGGCCACAGCAGTGCCCAATTTACCTCAGATTCTTCAATACTTAACTGAGATGCTTCACAACAGCCTTTCCTTTTCTTCCTCCAAAATTCATACCTCAGCCATTTCAGCTCATTACAACACATAACTACCCCTCTTTTCTCACCCACTGCTCAAGCAGTTTCTCAGAGGGGCCAAAAACTTAAGACCACCCAGAAGAGCCCCAACTCCAGCCTGGGACCTTAACTTTGTATTAGAAAAACTCACTCTGCCTCCTTTTGAGCCAGCTGCAAGTGCAGAGTTAACATTCCTTTCTTGGGAAAAGAGCTTTCCTTTTGGCAATCACTTCAACAAGAAGGGTATCTGAATAAAAGTCCCTTATGGCAGTGGAGCCTTCCATCATCTTTCTTGCGGACAGGGTGTCCCTCAGGACCAATCCCTCCTTCATGCCCAAGGTGGTATCCATTGTGGCTCCTAATCAATCCATTCATTTGCCAACTTTCTTTTCTAATCCACAGAATAAAGGGGAACGGATACTGCACTCCTTAGATGTGCACAGACAACTTAGATTTTACTTGGACAGGACTAAACCTCAAAGGAAATCTGAACAACTTCTTGGTGGCATTTGCTGCAGGGGCAGAGGGGAAGGCTATTTCAAAGTAAACCATTTCTAAATGGATAGGCCATTACATTCATTTCTGCTATAAGCACCATGGAAAACCTATCCCACAGGGGATTAGAGCCCATTCAACCAGGGCTGCATCTACCTCTACAGCCTTTCTCAGGGGTGTCCCTACCAGAGACATCCTAGAAGCTGCTATCCTGGAGTTCTGTACATACCTTCACCAAGCATTACCTTTTGCCAATTTTCTCTAAATCCAGAGCTGGCTTTGCCACTGCAGTCTTGCAGGGCCTTATAGCGGGTCCTAATGCTACCTAAATTCCTTCTTCTATCCTTAGCTTTGTGAATCTACCCAAATGTGATGACTGCAACAGTGAAACATGAAGATCATAATAAAGTTGTGTACACTTACCATAAATGTCGATGTTCGAGTGTATTCACTGTTGCAGTCCTGGTTACCCTTCCTCCAGATCCCTGATTTCTTTTGGCTATACCTCTGTGCTCCCTTACTATGCTTAAAAGCTTTTTGGTGTATTTGTTTTTTTGTTGGAGGTATAACCTTGTATATATATACATATATATATATATATATATATATATATATATATATATATATATATATATATATATATATATATATATATATATATATATATATATATATAATTGCTTCCCATTAGGGGGGCACCTGACATCTGGGGCAAGAAAAATTGATGCAATGGCATCGGCTGCATGCTTTATACCCCTGACTACCTGACATCACAGAAGATGAGACAGCAACCGATGCAGGACCCAAATCAGGCCGACAGAGGACTACTGCAAGCAGATAACCCAGATGTCCTTCAAGGATGCATCTGCAGTCCTTACAAATGGGTTGGCCTGTCGTCAGGCAGCCCTTCGGTCGGCCGGATTCCAAAGTCTGGGTCTGGCCTCGGCTGGTGTCGCACTTCACCCGACGTCACAGCTGCAGTTATTCGGGTATAAAGGCATCAGCCGACGCCATTTTCCTCAGTCTTTCTTGCCGCGTGGCGCCCAAAGCAGAAGCTGTTCGCAAGTGCCGGTCGGTCAGAACCAGAGATTACTATCACCGAAGACTTCTAAAAAGCTAAGTACCCCGTTGGGGACTCTTTCTTGCCTCAGCCGATGTCAGAAAAAGTGAATAACTGTTTAACTTGTGGGAAACAAATACCTCATAAAGATTTCCACTCTTACTGCTTACCTTGTTTAGGCCCAGACCACGACGTAGCAGCTTGTCTAGCCTGTGCTTCTTTTAACCGACGGACGCTTAGACGTCGGTCGGAATTTGCTGAGGAGTTTTTTGGCTCTGATTTTGCTTACATTATGCCGTCGGATCCTCCGACTACGCAAATATCAAAAAAGCGCAAGGAAAAGGACCGACACTCGCGGTCTGCGGTTTCGGCCGAAACCGCGGTTAGGCCAACCGTGAGTGTCTCGGTTTCGGCTGAAACCGAGCAAGCGGTTCTTCCTTCAGCCGAAAACTTACCTCCTACCGAGGCCTCTTCCAACCTCGTGGAATCGATTTCTGATTTACCTTCTGCTCTGGCAGTTTCTCAGGAATTATCTGACACTATCCCCTTGGATATTTCCACCCCTGCACGTGGAGCTGCTAGGCCACCTGCATCCATGTCCATTAAGGCTTTTGCCAGGGCTAAAGCAGCTAAAACTACTAAATCTGTGCCTGCTAAGACCCCCTCTCACAGGCCTAGCTCTAGTTCACAAATGCTTAGTCTAGCAGAGGATCTCATTTCTTTAATCCGGGGATCCCAATCTCACACAGACAGGGCCTCTCACCCACCTCCAGAGAAGAGGCCTAGAGCAGAGCCCCCTGAACCAGTTTCTACAGATGATTCTTCTGATGATTCAGATAATACTAACCCTCCAGAGGCTTCTTTCTCCCCTTATGAAGACTCTGATGCTGAAGAGTCCATCCCTTCTGCCTCTCCGCCTGAGGAATTTTCCTTTGGGGAAACCTTGCATGCTATGAGGGAACAATTTCAGTGGCAGGGCCAGGATTTCTCAGACTCTAGAAAGAGGCTTAGAACCTTTCTGCATTTACCACAACATAGGCCTTTAGCCATTCCTCCAGTTCTCTCTGTTGTAGATGATGCATTTAATGATGCTTGTACTGCTCCTGATTCACTTCCACCGGCCCCTGCTAAGCCCGATAGGTACTACAGGGTTCCGGATACTCATCACCATTTGTATAAGGCTCCTTTTGCAGATCCCGAGACTATCCCCCAGGGTCCTAAGGCTGTAGCAGCTACTTCTGCCAAAAACCCCTTCCCCTCTGAAAGGGAATCCAGGTCCTTAGAGAGATGGGGTAAAAAATTTACACTTCTGCAACTCTTTCAGCTAGAGCATTGAACTGTCAATTCCACATGATCCAGTATCAAGAATTTATGCTAGACCAGTTAACCAAAAAGTTGTCCTTTGATGAACCATTAGACAAAAAAATCTGTTCAGGAAATGGTACATAACATTCAGCAGGTCAGTAACCATTCCTTAAAATGCAGCTATGATGCACTGGAAGCTTCCTTCAGATCAGCCATGACTGGCACAGTTATCAGAAGGCATGCATGGTTAAAAGAGCAGGCCTTACCAGACCATGTGAAATCCAAATTACTAGATGCTCCCATTGACAAGATCAATTTGTTTGGCTCTCCTGCACAACAGGTGCTGAAGAAGATGGAAGAGAAGGCAAAATCTGTCCAAACAGTGAAAGATTTCTTACAGGTCCAACCTCCAAGATTTAGCAGGAATTGGCCCTCCAAGAATTGGTCCTTTCCAGACTCCTCCAGAGCCCAGAGAGGCAGGAATAGGCGTTCAAGAGGCCGAAGTCAATCCAGGGGTGCCTACAGGGGACGCCAGTGGCAAGGTAACAACCAGCGAGGTGCAGCCACGGACACAGCCACCACCACTACTACAGGACAGTCACAGTGACTTGGCTGTAGCACCGCCTACCAGGGAACAACTAAAAGCACCCTTGGGCGGGAAGCTAGCTTTATTTTCAGTAAACTGGCATTACATCACAAGAGACAAGTGGATTTTGCAGACAATAGACCAAGGTTACAGGTTTCACTTCCATACTCTACCAGGGAAGAGAGGAATGCCAAACCTACCTCCAAATCAAAAGGCAGAAGCTCTAAAACAAATATCTCAATTATTAAAAATGAGAGCTGTTGAAAAGGTTCCATCTGTGGAGCAAGGACAGGGATTTTACTCCAGACTCTTCCTGGTACCAAGAAAAGAAAGCAAATGGAGACCTATTCTCGACCTGTCCGCTTTAAACACATTCATCATTGTTCCAAAATTCAAAATGCTGACCCTACAGCAGCTTCTTCCCATGCTGGGCAAGGAGTCTTGGCTGGTAACTCTAGATCTCAAGGAGGCATACCTGCACTTCCCCATACGACCAAATTGCAGAAGATACCTCAGATTTCTTGCAGGATCAGAGCATTATCAATTCTCAGCATTGCCCTTTGGCTTATCTACTGCGCCCAGAGTGTTCACGAAATGCCTGGCATTAGTAATTGCTCATTGCAGGCTCCAGGGAATCCAAATCTACCCTTACCTGGACGACTGCCTGATACAAGCGGACAACAAAATCAGGTTAGCAGAAGACTTGAAAAGGGTCATTTACCTACTACAAGCCCTGGGATACACAGTCAATATAAACAAGTCAAGGCTGATACCATCCCAAAGGATAACCTTCTTGGGTGCAGAGCTGGACACATCGAAGCAAATGGCATTCCTAACAGTAGAAAAACAGGAGCAACTCCTCTATACTTCTTGGCATTAACAAAGCAGAACCATCTAACAGCAAGAAAAGTCCTGCAAGCCTTGGGTTTCATGGCATCCTGCATAATATTGGTTCCACATGCCAGACTGCATATGAGAAAGTTACAGTGGTACCTAAGGAATTTATGGTCTCAGCACAAGCACAGCCTAGAAACCCAAATTCCAATAATTCCATGCCTGAAGCAAGAATTCCAATGGTGGGCTCAGGCCTGTCAATCAAACAAAGGATTGCCCTTCCACAACACTCAACCAAGCCAAACCATTACCACGGACGCCTCAGACCTCGGTTGGGGGGCCCACATGCTGGACAAGTGCATACAAGGCTTATGGACTCCAGACCAGCTGCACTTACACATAAATCAAAAGGAAATGCTGGCAGTAAAACTGGCAATTCAGACATTCAGACCATTTCTTCGACAAGGTCAACTGTTGATAAGGACAGACAACACCACAATTATGTGGTACATCAACAAACAGGGAGGCACACATTCATACCCTCTATGCCGGATGGCAATGGATCTCTGGAATGTGGCCCTGAGTTACAACATTCAGTTACAAGCAATTTTTGTACCAGGAGAAGAAAACATTCTAGCAGACATACTAAGCAGGACTTCCACGGATGCCCACGAATGGATGCTGCATCCGGACATCTTCAAAACCATTACAAGAAAATGGGGACTCCCACAAATAGACTTATTTGCATCCCCACGCAATCACCAACTAAAGAAATTCTGCACAAGGACGTACCACCCACTTGCTTGGAAGGTGGACTCCCTATCTTTCAGTTGGAAAAACCTGACATCATATGCATTCCCACCACTTCCTTTGATGCACAAGGTGCTATTGAAGATCAAAGAGGACCGTCCAAGGATCATCCTGATAGCTCCAGACTGGCCAAGACAACATTGGTACCCATTACTGAGGAGCATGTCTCGGGAACAAATATGGCACCTACCCCTTGTTCCCTTGCTGTTAACACAGAACAACTACAACACCCTGCATCCAAACCTGAAAACACTGCAGCTAACTGCCTGGAACATTGCATAAGAACAAATAACCCAAATTTATCCCAAAGGGTAAAAGACATTATCTTGGAGTCTCGCAGACCCTCAACAAGGAAAAATTATTCAGCAAAATGGAAAAGATATTCCATTTGGAGTACTGAAAATGGAGAGAATGTGTCACTGATAAACATAGCCAACATCCTGGAATACTTGGCAGAGCTCTTCCACAAAGGTCTGTCCTATTCTTCCATTAAGATTCATGCATCAGCTATTTCAGCAGAATACGACTTGGAACCTCCAGTCTTCTCACATCCTCTGCTCAGGCAGTTTCTGAGAGGAATTAAAAATGTAAAACCTCCCAGGAAGCCACCATTCATGGGACTTGAACTTTGTACTAGAAAAATTGACATTCCCTCCATTTGAACCAGCAGCAACAGCAGATTTACAATTCTTATCATGGAAAACTGCTTTCCTACTGGCAATCACTTCAGCAAGAAGGGTATCTGAGCTACAGGCATTAATGGCAGTACAGCCCTTCCTGATCTTCCATCAAGATAGAGTGTCCATGAGAACAAATCCTACTTTTATGCCTAAGGTGGTCTCCAAAGTATCTTTGAATCAGGCTATCCACCTACCTACATTCTTCCCCAACCCACAGAACAGGGGAGAAAGACTGCTGCATACCTTGGATGTGCATAGACAATTACGCTACTACCTGGACAGGACCAAGAGCAATAGAAAAACTGACCAGCTACTGGTAGCATATGCAACAGGAATGGAAGGAAAAGCAATTTCAAAACAGACAATCTCTAAGTGGATAGGAAATTGCATTAGATTTTGTTACTCCTACCATGGGAAGAAAACTCCAGAAAACATCAGGCCTCACTCTACAAGGGCTACAGCCACTACCACAGCTTTTCTTCGAGGAGTGGCTACCAAAGACATTTTAGAGGCTGCTACTTGGAGCTCCGTGCATACATTTGCCAAGCATTATAATTTACCTTTATACTCTAGATCCCGAGCAGGTTTTGCCACTGCTGTTTTGCAAGGGATCTTAACTACACCATAATTTCATTTCTCCTCCTCTCCCAGTTTGGCTATGGTATTCTACCCATTTGTAAGGACTGCAGATGCATCCTTGAAGGACATAGTACAGTTTTGTACCTACCATAAATGTAGATGTCCGATAGGAATGCATCTGCAGTCAGGATTACCCACCCTCCTTCCCCTCTGTGGTACTCCTAGGGTATTTGCCCATCTTGTAGCTAGCTGGGGGAATCTATTATGGTGTATTTGTTTGTATATACATGTACATACATGCTTATTTTTGAATTTGCTCTCTATTATTTGGAATCATTTGCATTTATCCAAATTTAGCCTTCCTAGAGGGCACCTGGCATCTGGGGCAAGAAACACTGAGGAAAATGGCGTCGGCTGATGCCTTTATACCCGAATAACTGCAGCTGTGACGTCGGGTGAAGTGCGACACCAGCCGAGGCCAGACCCAGACTTTGGAATCCGGCCGACCGAAGGGCTGCCTGACGACAGGACAACCCATTTGTAAGGACTGCAGATGCATTCCTATCAGACATCTACATTTATGGTAGGTACAAAACTGTACTATGTGATGACTGCAACAGTGAATACACTCGAACATCTACATTTATGGTAAGTGTACACAACTGTACTTTCTTTACACTGCTAAAGTGTGCTTCCTTATCTCTTCTTTCCGTTTGTTGAAACTCTTTATTCAAATTGACATACTTTCCCTACCTCTTTTGCATTTTGGTCTCTTCTACTCCGGCATTGCTAAAGCTTCCACAAACTACCGGTTTGTCTGGTTAATCTTTCTAAGTGGAATGTATATATATTTTATTGTTGCTACCTCTTTTATAATACCATAAATTTAGGTCATCAGGCAGTGTCCATCAGGTGTTATCCCTTAAATCTGTCACCTCCACTTCCTATTTGTATATTATGCTTTTGAGCTCATAGTTAGCTGAGCTGAAGGAGTTCCTTTTTTTTTTAATTTGATTTTTTAACTTTGCAATAAAAAGGTTCTGGACCAAGCCACAACCATCTTTTGGCCACATTTCATTTATGCAGCTTGTATTGTATTCATAAAATTATTTTGTGTGTGTGTGTGTGTGTGTGTGTGTGTGTGTGTGTGTGTGTGTGTGTGTGTGTGTGTGTGTGTGTGTGTGTGTCTTGCTCAATGCATCTGCCAACATTTGAAATGATAGGTTTCTGTGCGCACTTAAACAGTTCTACCAGCTGGATTAACTAACAGTGAAATGTCCAAAATGTTTTTGTATATTTTACACAGCACTGCAGCCATACATCTTTTATACTCAGCTAGTCTCACTCAATCATACTAATGCCTTGTGCAGAACAAAAGCATCAGCTCCATTAAGCAACATGCTTATTACGAAACACTTTATCAATATGACTTGTAGAGTGACCAATACATTGTACATGAAATGGTCATTCACAACTTTCATATTCTGTTATCTTTTTTAAAAATAAATAATCACTCATACTAGTGTTTTGCCTAATGACATTTGAAATATCAGACCAATGCGCTGACTCAGTAAGACAGGAATTGCAACTATGCCACCAGATGGATGCTAACTTATAGTTTAAGCATTAAATCAAAATCCACTTTCCTAATCTTATACAGTAACCATCAAAAGTTTTAAAAGTACTTTTCTTTATCTTTAATAGTCTATGTTTCAGAAAAAAGCTGGGTAATATCAACAACTTCCATACTCCAACTCCATTTAGGTGTCTCAGGTAATTTTCTCTTCCCAAAGTGCTATCTCTGAGAAACATGTAATTATAATATAATTTCCCTTTGGGTCCTCCTCATTTTTCCCATTCCTCTTTCAGTTCAGTAGTTTCTGGACAGTAATTACTTTTGTCTGAGTTCTCCACTAAAGATTTCTCACTCGCGTAGTCCAGAATATTATTTTATTTTATTTTGAATTTGTTAACCAGGGTAGAACTAATCCCACTGCACCTATTCCAGTGTCAGCCCAGGGGGGAAAACACAAGAGGTACATGACTTATACAGAGTGAATTGAGTATGTAATATACAAATGTATTATGTACAGAATGAGTAGTAGAATTGTCTTAAGGATATAAAGACAGTAGACACATGACATATACAGAGTGACTGACAAAACACGTTATATGCGTGCATTATGTACACAGAAGAATCACAATGAAAAGTAGTAGAATTGGAGTAAACATCCATCACCAACTGAGCTGATATGATCATTTGCTCCCTTGTAAGGAAACATACCTTAATAGCAATGGAAGTAATACATTATACCAATTCTTCATTTACTATTGCCCTTTTGTTGAGGTCAGAAACTACACCCATTGCTGCAAAATAGTCTCCAAGATATTATGTCCTGCCATTACATTTCTGCCTTCCACCATAATTCACTTCCTTGGTCTCCACAATGGCAACAAACCATGTTCATTTTCATAGCAAGTTAGAGACTTTACTCTCTTTCTGCAAATGGCTACAGTAAATAGCATGCTTTCTTTTTTCCAACAAGCTCTCAGAGAAATCAGTCTTTTACTCCCAACATGTTTTTCACAAATTCAAATCAGTCAAATCTTTCCTCTCTTCCCAACACTCTGCTCAGTCACAAATTGTTCCTACTTACCTTGTCATCCAAATGTACCAGGCTTCTCCAAATATAGACAATTCTATGCTTACTTCTGTTACCTTAATTCACACATTTGCTAGTGGCTTTTCTAAAGGCAACTTGGTTTCATGCTGCTCTTTTAAATGCTCACTGGAGTTCTAACCAGAGGACTCAAGCTGTTTCATATAATGATTAATAGTTCAGGTATGATCTAAATCTGCTGCAGCTCAGCTTCCATAGCCTTAACACTTATTGACGGTTGCCATAATTTCTAACAGAAGATGTAAGATTAGCCAGATGTTTCTGAATTTTTCTCTGGATCTCCATGCACATGTCCTTCTGTCTTTTACACAAGTAAATGAGCATCATCTCTAAAACAATAACATAAACTTCCACTGGAATCAAACTTTAGTGGAATACTCAAAATAGTTAACAGTAAAACTTTACAGAACAATAATAGTGAGTCACCAGCTTCACAAAGCACTGCAAGAGTTATCTGTACAATCCATCATTTTGAACATACTCTAGATTTGCTATTCTAACCTGGGTAACTACCATTGTCTTGATGATAGAACTTGTCTGTTAACATGGCCACCATCTGTTCTGCTGTGTGCTGGAGCATCCTTATATTTGCCCTTAACACTCCATCTTGAAGTGGTGTAAAAAGTTACTTCAGACCATTTAGCTCCCTTGTTGCCTACTTCCAAATTCCACTGCATATTATCTACATCATCTAGACATTTATCATAACAGGTCTTTGCCTGTTGCTGTGGATTTATTTATCCCAGTTTACATATATCTTTACAACTTGTGTTCCTGAGGGTGCAAGACTTAAAATTCAGTCTTCATTTATTATCATTCAGCGGAGCGAAGTGAAAGGTGGAGACCTCAGGCCAATAGGTGAGAGACTTAACTAAGACAAGCATTATGTTATCAATTAAACAACTTTTGAAGAAATGCTATCAATTAAACAACTTTTTTGTGTAAAGAAATCTTAGCTACAACTTATTGACAATGTTGTTTCACCACATTAATCAAGGTGGTGGATAGGTTAATCAGTCTAGCTTCTTTCCTTTTGGAAACCTTAGTCATGTGAGAAGATTGTGTTGTTTTCACTGACAAAGTTTCTGATATCAGCTGTGACACCCTCCTGTAGCATCTGTGAACATTGTGGGTTTTCCAGTTGTACAAAGTTGATGTAGCCAGCCTTGATGAAACTTTTTTGGTGATAATGGAGAACATACAATGCCCCATTCGGGATGTATCTCACCCGACATCTGCAGCAATTGGAGAGACCCCAAAAGTTCCTCACCAAAAGGATAAAAGGACTCCAAAATCTGTCATATGCTGCCAGATTGAAGAAACTCCAGCTCTATTCAGTCGCATACCGTCTGCTCAGAGGTGACATGTGCCTGACATACAAGGCCATGTCCAACCCGGAATTAATGGACATGCTCCACCTCAAAAAATCCAAATCCACCAAAACCACTAGAGCAAGCGACTTAAACCTTAGCACGGATATAAATAGGACGTGCTGGAGGGATAGATTTATCACTCAGAGACTCCCTATGCTGTGGAATAAAATCCCGGTCCATGTGAGGCAGAGCACCTCGCTGACTCTGTTCAAGAGAAATCTAGACCTGTGGATGGGAGATCGTAGGTTTACCCCGGGAATCATCTCTGTGTCACTGCTGGACAGAGGCACAACAAACTAATATGCACAGTATTTTTTCATATAAGGGGTGGCGTAAGCCACAAAAATTTGGGCTAGGCTTATAAATGCCTTAGGGCAGATAGCCTAGTATAAACCTATGAACCTATGAACCTATGAACTTGACTGCACCAGTGTTTTTGTGTAGCTCTCAGAATGTTACGGCAGTTACATAACATCTAGGAGCTGCTGAATAACATCTCGACCACAGCACTCAACGTCTTTGCAAAGTAAACATGGGCAAAGCTTAAAAATAAAGAGTAGAAAACCTGTTACTGTTACGCATACCTCTCAAGTGATGTCATTATGAGGAATATTCCTCATTTTGAGTCTTAAAACGTCCATATTTCTCACTGTTCCACATTATTTGAAGGGTATGTTACACATTCATTATTGAGTTTTTCCTAACATTAGCAATAATGAAAAGCTTTTTACTTGTATGATATTTAGTGGCAGTAACAGATTCAGGTGATAACAGAGAGAGCTCAACTTTCCATAACCAGGGCACTAGTCCAGTGTTCTCCATTATGTTCTCCGTTATCACCAGTTTTTTGTCATCTTTATTTACCTTCCATACAAGGAAAATATGCATTGATTCACATAATGATCAGTGAAATACAAGTTAATTTTTGCAATGAAATACAAGTTAATATTTGCAACACAGCTATTTCAAAGAGCAGCTTAAAAGAAGTAGATGCATTCTTTTTTCTAATCTGTCCTAAAGCATGTCCTGACAGATGTTTACATTATTTGCAGAGGTACAAATAATTGTATCCAACCCCTTATCTGTAACATTGGCCTTACCAATTTGAAACTCTATCTTCCTGTTTTAGAAAAATGTACTAATTCTTAATAATATACAGTCAAATATGGTTTGGTGGATCAATTTGAAAAAAGAAACATTTAGACTGTAGCATTTTTTATTGTCTTTAAACATAACAAGCATATACTAACAGAAACACAAATCTCCATTCCCATTCCTATAACACAGGCTTTGTCAGTTTTTAATTTTCTCTTCCTGAGATTTCGTAATCTATTGAACAGAAAAAATAGACCCTAGGCTCCTGATGCATCTAGTAAAGTAGCACATTTGCCGACAATTGGTATTTTTAAAAAAATAATCTTAAAAGCAAATCAGTAATATTCTGTGAGTTTAGAAAACTCTTTTATAAATGTGTCATTCTCAGAAGACTGGATTAATTTTTACTTTGTGACAAATTGATCCACCAAACCATATTTGACCCTACACACACACACACACACACACACACACACACACACACACACACACACACACACACACTGTCATTAATGTCCCAAAGTAAAAATTAATCCAGTCTTCTGAGAATGACACATTTATAAAAGAGTTTTCTAAACTCACAGAATATTACTGATTTGCTTTTAAGATTATTTTTTTAAAAATACCAATTGTCGGCAAATGTGCTACTTTACTAGATGCATCAGGAGCCTAGGGCCTATTTTTTCTGTTCAATGGATTACGAAATCTCAGGAAGAGAAAATTAAAAACTGACAAAGCCTGCGTTATAGGAATGGGAATGGAGATTTGTGTTTCTGTTAGTATATGCTTGTTATGTTTAAAGACAATAAAAAATGCTACAGTCTAAATGTTTCTTTTTTTCAAATTGATCCACCAAACCATATTTGACCCCCCCCACACACACACACACACACACACACACACACACACACACACACACACACACACACACACATATACACTTTTTCTGCATCCTTGACATTTGGACATACATTGCTTTTCCATACAACATTCAAATAAAGCCATTACCAGTTTGCAGACTATCCAGTGTCTCAGTTGTTGCCTTCTGGCAGCTATTTCCTGGGAAGTCCACGCATGCATCTTCCCATTCGCTTAGTGAAATCCTTTTTATTTGGTGTAACCTACATCTTATTTTTGATTATCACATTGCATATACTTATTTAATCAATTTATTTTGCATTCTTCCCTCTGTATCTATCCCATATATATAATCCCAGAACTAAAACATTAGCCATTTAGTGTTAAACTTTAAGAATCCCCTTGGAACTTAATTACTGTTAAAATAAATGTAATCATACATTCTACAGAGCACATGTGAAACATCCTTTTTAGAAATTTACTGTACTTGAGGGAATTTCGCACAGAGTCATATCAAGTGCACACTTCATAATGCATTTTTCTCAGTCATTAACATTATGTCACACCCATCAGTCTGTTGTATTCCCAGAGTTCTCCCACATTTTCTCTGAAAATATGAAGAAATCTAAACATGACTGGTTGCCAGTATCTATTCATTACTCAGCTACATACCATCAGCATTTACGTCCCTTCAATCAAAATAAATACTTATGCATCCAGTTATCAGTCACAGAAGCAATAGTGCTTCCAGGCAGGCAAATAAGGAACCATCTATACCAAGCAGTTAAATAAACTTGGAGGTTGGAAGCCTGGATCAGGCCTCTATCCAAACCTGCTTAAAATTGTTATTAAAGGAAAAAAAGTTGTAATTTGATCTGTAAATATAAGTAATAATAGCCCATCATCATCATGTTCATACTACTTCAGTTGTGCAGTCGTTAGCACAAATTGTCAAGCTTGGATACTTTCCCAGCTGCAGCCAGCCATTGCCAAGGTAAAAATATAGTCTAGAAATGTCTCTGTTTTTTTGATTTGCATAAAGATAAGAAGTAAATCTTACAGAATTACTTCATAGTAAAGATGAACGATTTCAAAGTGTATGAAACCTTATTGTAACATACACATCGCAACTTAATCATCTTTCCATATCCTTTGTATAATGACCTACAAACCACTAATCAAGTGTAAGCAACACATTTCAAAATTTGATATATGCCCACATGCTAAGTAATATTATCTAGTGCAAGACCGTGCAAGTGGTGGTATGCCCCATCCTAACCCCTATAGCCGTAACATCATTGAAGTTAGTGAAAAATCAACCATTAAAAAAGATTTTGTAGTTACCCTGGGAATAGTGAAGTAGCCAGCCCAATCATTTATTATTTTAGTATGTCTAAAATACAGTTTTATCTAATTATTGACTGTAATAAGGCAATTTTGACTAATGGTATAAGGGTAGCATGTATGTAAAAATAGAAGGCTATCATTTTAATTTGGCACCTCCTAAATAATTCACAGCGGTCAGTAGTTATTTACTAAAATTGCAAAAGCAGTTCAAGAATGACTTATAAGTGTCAGTTCATGGTACGTTTTCATCCAGAAGAAATTGTAAGTGTGTAGCTCTTTGTTAACTAACATTACCTCAGCTCAGTTTGTCTAACCATCACTACTTAGCTCACTTTCTCTCTCTAATCATGTTGAACTAACCATGGAATTTGCTTACTAACTCTTACTATTTTTAAACAATAGTTTTAAAATAAAAAGTTGCACATAACATTGGTGTCTTTTGCATTAATATGTTTTAAGCCAGTGATACGACAGTATAACATTTTTAATAGTGAACGGCTTTTAAATCAACCTTTAACTAAGGATGTGAGGTGAACCCCTACATAGAAAATGTATCTGACAGCTTAACATGTAGTCACTTAAGTTATTTGGCCTTAGAAGCATTCAAATGCAGTTTACTAATGTTATTTAGCAGTTAGTCCAGAAACAAATATGCAGTGCATGAGTAGCAGTAGCTCCCTGATAGCTAATCTTGTTGGCTATGAAGCCCCCTATCACAATAGCAAATGAACACATGAATGCACTCTCATTTCCTTCCTGAGCAATGTCATCCTATTCATCTTCCAGTTCTACTGATCTCAAACAATATACAGTCTTACATAAAGTTTTACCTTCTGTATTTTCCTTATCGTACTGTAGTATCTGTTGTATTCCTTGCAGTTTGTCAGTTGCTGACTATGCATTGCTGAATGGTTGCATGTTAAGTTGTCAATCTTGCCTTCATTCTTGCTGGATGGGTTCGGAGCCGAACCTCGGCTCTGACTCGGCCACTACTAAAGCTCGAGAGCTAATTTTACCGGCTCGAGGCAACCCTATATCCCATGATGCTAGGCGGTAACTCCCCACATCTCGTCTGCCGGTTTCGCTAGCGAGGTGCTTTTTTACCGGCTCCTGGTTAAGTGTTAGATTTTGTTTCAAAATCGCTGTCTTTCTACTTAGCCTTCTCACCTTTTTTTCATAGTATAGCTTAGTCTAACGGTTAAACTAAAAATTTTTCCCCGTTAGCATTATTTTTTGTCCCCTTATCCCAATTATTCTTCCCTTTCACAAGGTTAGGCCTTAGGCCCTGCTCCTTTCCTAGTCTTCTCACAGGGATTCTGTGCTGTGGGTGTGGTATGTGTGTGTACCCCTGTATCCCTGTCTGTTTGGATTTGGTGTGTGTGTGTTGTGTAAATTTGCCCCTTTACTTCAACAGCATTATGTCGAAGGATACAAAGGTCTCAGGCTTCAAGAAGTGTGACTCGTGCTGTCAGAAGATGTCTCTGACAGACGGTCACACTTCTTGCGTTTACTGCCTGGGACCCCTGCACCTGCAGGACTCTTGTTCTGTGTGCCATGCATTCAGTCCAAGAGTCCTGCAGGAGCGCAGGAATAAACTAATCTTAAGGGGCTTATTGAAGCCCGAGGGTTCCCCGGCTAAGTCCTTGCCGGGGAAGCCCTCGAAGCCAACCAAACCATCGGCTCCGAGTTCTAAGCCTTCGGCTGGTGGCACACCATCTGCCACTCGATCGGCTCCGGCTGGAGCTGATGCATCGGCATCGCAGCTTCTTGCATCGGCTCCACTCAGAGCCAATACCTCTGAGACTCAACTTTCACAGTCGGCTCCGGCTGGAGCCGACGCGTCTACGGCTTCATCGGCTCCACCCATCTCGATACCCTCTACACGAAAGAGGTCCAGATCCCCATCGTTGGAATCCATCCATTCGGCTCCGAGGTCACTCTTGCTCTTGGAGCGGAGCCATCGGAGCCGTTCTTCTTGGTCGTCCAGGCTTTCTGACCATGACCTTGAGAGAGTGGTCAGTAGACTCTTAAAGTCTCAGGCACTGGCCCAAATGCTTCACAGCCCGTCTCATCAGACAGCGGCTATATCAGCTCCACCTACTATTCCTCCTTTGACCCTCCACCAGAGTTCGGAGCCGGAGCTCCTCGGAGCTGTGACCGTTGTGGCGTTGGAGCTGATACCTCCCCCTTCGGCTCTGTCGTCCTCTGCTCCGATCTCCTCCATGGTGCCTTCATTGGAGGGTTCCGGGCGCCTGAACTCTCTCGCCAGCTCCGAGGGGGAGAGTGGCATCGGACCCTTGTCCGACCCTGTTCTCCCTCTCGGAGCATCGGCGCTGGTGAGCTCGGCCCCGACATCGGCTTCGGAGCCATCCCTGTCGGTGCGGCCCGGGGTTCCTATTTCTTCGGAGCGGGAGCCCTCTGGCCTGCCTGATTAGAGGAGCCTTCGAAGTGATGAGCGTACTAGCCCCAGTGCCTGGTCAACGGTCAGCTCCATTAGCTCCTCCCACTACAGTGCCTGCTGACGTTTCTTCCCACTCTCTTGCTCCCAGACCCAGAGATCCAATGCCTCAGGTTTCCCCACTGGGAATTTATTCCTCTTCCGAGGCTTCTCCTGACCCATTAGGTAAACCTCCGCGCAAGAGGACATGTAAGAGGAAGCATGTGGACTCCCCTGAGTCCATTACATTGGATACTGACTTGAATGAGTCGGAAGGATCCCCAAGGTCCCCCTCTGAGGATGTCTCTTTCTCAGACATCCTTGAAATCCTTAAACAGAGGGGGAACTGGTCTTCCCTTAATCCTTCCGAGGACAAGTCGGTTTATCTCGAAGCATTTGGTTCTCAACCCTCCACCTCCTGGGTGTCTCCGCCCTTCGACCCCCTTATGGAAGTGGTGGCAAGGAAGGCGTGGACGGCCCCTGATTCGGTGGAACCCACCTCACAGAGGCCTTCCAAATTTATAACAGCTCCATCTGATAAACAGGTTTTAAGCAAAGGTGTCCAGGTTGATGCCATGGTGGTGGCTGCAGCCACCAAGAAGGAACTAGCCGATCCTTCAGTGCCTATCCATCCTCCTAACAAGGAATCTAGGACTATGGATAGGTACGGTAAGCGGATGTTTTCATTGGCGACCTTTGCCATGCGGTCGCTGAATTATTTGTGTCACTTCACCCGCCTTCAGAGAGATGTTCTCAAAGAGCTGGGTGAGGTTTTACAGGATCCGTCAGCTGCTGGGTCCCAAGACAAAATTAACTCACAGCTAGGAACCCTAAACTCCATTGTTAATTCCTCCATGCGGATCATTTCCTATGCAGCTGATGGAGCGAGCAGGGCCGCAGGCACAGGTGTAGCCTTAAGGCGTCACGCCTGGATGCGGCTTTGCAATTTTGCGGATCCCTTCAAGGCGTGCTTCACTAACTCCCCTTTTGATGGTTCGGCGTTGTTCGGGCCTCAAGTGAAAGAGACCTTGACCAGATGCGAGCAAGATGGCAAAACTCTTTCTGCCATAGGAGTCCGTTTCTCCACCCCTTCTAGACCATACCCTAAGGGTCAAAAGGGTGGAAAAATGTGGTTCCGCAAATCTCAAGGAGTCACGCCTGACGCAAGAGGTCAGTTTCCCCGTAGAGGCAGAGGGGGTAACAACAACAGACGCCACCCAAGAGGCAGAGGGGGTCCGCAGAATCAGGGTAGCAGAGAGCCTCTCTCTGACAAACCCTTCCAGCATCCCTGAGGTGTTGCCCGACTGTACACCTTCGGAGGCAGTCGGGGGAAGATTGTCACTGTGCCCACAAGCCTGGCTCTCCCTTACTCAAGACAAATGGGTACAGTCGATCATATCCGAGGGCTACAAAATTCCCTTTATCCAAACCCCAACTCAGAGAAAGGGGCCCCTTCCAGACCTTCCACCCAGTCTAAGGGAACAAGCAGGACTGGAAATATCAAAACTGCTAACAAAGAGAGCCATCCAACCAGTCCCAGCAGACCAACTAGGATCCTGAGTCTACTCAAAGTTCTTTTTGGTACCAAAAAAAACAGGGGACTAGAGGCCAATATTGGATCTCAGCAAACTAAACAAGTTTGTAAAAAAAAAAACGAAATTCCAGATGGTCACACTACAGTCCATTCTACCTCTTTTGAGCAAGGACAATTGAATGTGCTCAGTAGACCTTCAGGATGCGTACTATCACATAAAAATTCACAGGCGATCCAGAAGGTTTCTCCGCTTTCGGCTGGGGGCCAGTCATTACCAATTCAGAGCCCTGCCCTTTGGTCTCACTACAGCCCCCAGAGTGTTCACCAAATGTATGGCAGCGGTTACGGCTCACCTGAGACGTCAAGGATTCCAGGTGTTTCCATATCTAGACGACTGGCTCCTCACTGCCACCACCAGGCATCAACTTCTTCAGGCCAGGGATTACACCATTCACATTTGCAAGGAGCTAGGAATTTCCATAAATTTCGAAAAGTCTGCTTTGTCGCCTTGTCAGTCTATTACCTTTATAGGCGCCAACCTGGACACTGTGCAGCTCTCAGCAAGGCTAACAGAGCAAAGGGTCTTGGATATTCAAAATCATGTCCATCTCCTTCTTCAGATCAACAAAATTCAGGCCAGTTATGTTCTGAAAGTATTAGGTCTCATGGCGGCTGCCATCACACTTCTTCCTCTTGCCCGTTTTCACATGTGTCTCCTTCAGTGGATGCTTTTCGCCCAGTGGTCTTTCCAACAACTCCCTATGACTCACAAGATCATGATAACTCCAGCTTGCAAAAATCATCTGTCTTGGTGGATGGTGTCCCCTCAAGTCCACCAAGGCAGACACTTTATCCTCCCCTCCCCGGTCGCCACGGTCACATCGGACGCCTCCCTGATCGGGTGGGGGGGGGGGGCATTTTCAGGGCAGGACAGTCCATGGTACATGGCAACCCTTCGAATGCCACCTGCACATAAATGTCCTGGAGATGAGAGCAGTGCTTTTGATGTTGCAAGCCCTCCACGACTCTCTTCCCCTGGGGACTATTGCAATCCAAACAGACAATATGTCCGTAGTGTGGTATATCAACAAGCAGGGTGGAACCAAGTCCTATCCCCTGTGTCGAGAAGCACTCAGACTTTGGCAATGGGCGATCTCTTCTCAGCGGTTTCTGATAGCAATGCATATCCCCGGGAAGTCCAACATCATAGCGGACAGGTTGAGCAGAGCTATTCTCATGCCACACGAGTGGTCTCTCAAACAATCTGTGACGGAAGAGATTTTTCAGAAGTGGAGCCTTCCTTGCTGCGATCTTTTTGCTACACCTCAAAACAGCAAATGCCCCGACTTCCTCACCCTCTTCCCCCTTCCAGGCCATCCCCCCAGAGATGCTCTAGTCCACGATTGGCCTCGGGGACGTCTTTACGCCTTCCCCCCCCTTTCCGTTAATAACACAAGTTATTCAGAAAGCAACCGCCTTGAGAGCAAAGATGATTCTCATTGCCTCTTATTGGCCTCGACAGATATGGTTTCTGTTCCTGCATCGTTATCTCTTGGAGCAGCCTTGGCATCTGGATCCATTGCCAGATCTTTTGACCCATCCATCAGGGCAGCTGCACCAATCCCTCCATTCTCTCAACCTCACTGCTTGGTTGCTCCTCTTCCATCCCTAGCCAGGCTTCCTATGATTTCAAATCCCGTCCAGGATATTATAGTAGCTTCCCTTAAATCTTCCACTAGAAGGATCTACACTAGTAAATGGCAACGTTTTTCCTTCTGGGCAAAGGATAGAAATATAGATCCTGTCACTGCCCCTATTCACTCAGTCTTGGATTTCCTAGCTGAAATTTTTCATTCAGGATCTTCTTCTTCCGCAGTGAAAGTTCAGCTGGCAGCCATTTCAAATTTTCACATAGGCCTGTCGGATGGCAACATCATGTCCCATAGGCTGTGCAAAGCGTTCCTTGGAGGTATCTTTTTACTCAAGCCCCCTATCAAAGATCCTCCGCCACAGTGGGATCTAAACTTAGTTTTATCATCTTTGATTCTACTTTCCTTTGAACCTGCAGCTTCCTGTTCACTGAAATTACTTTCCTGGAAAACACTCTTCCTAGACGCTATTACATCAGCTAGGAGAGTATCTGAACTTCATGCCCTATGCATTCGTCCTCCTTATTTAGTTTTTCACAAAGACAGTTTCTCTAAGAACTAACCCCTCTTTTGTACCCAAGGTGGCTTCGCAGACAAATTTAAATCAATCAATTGACCTCCCAGTTTTCTTCCCAAATTATTCAAACAGGGCAGACCAAAAACTACATTGTCTGGACATTCATCACCAGCTCCGATACTATTTGGACAGAACTAAACAAAGCAGGAAATCTGATCAACTCTTCTTATCTTATGCAGAGAGTAAGAAAGGCCTTCCAGTATCTAAGGTAACCCTGTCTAGGTGGCTGTCTTCTGTGATCACTTGTATTTATCATCTCAGAGGTAAACAATTGCCTTCTAGGCCAAGAGCCCATTCAACCAGAGCACTAGCTACATCAGCAGCCTTTCAAGCTAGACTGCCGATAGACATTATTTGTGCGGCAGCCACATGGGCCTCTCTGCATACCTTTGTCTCACATTACAAATTGGACATGGCCTCCAGAAACAGGGCAAATTTTGGTTCCACCATTCTCAAGAGTCTGTTCCAATGAGCCACCCAGGATGAAGGTGCTATGGACGCGTTCCCATCCAGCAAGAATGAAGGCGAGATTGACAACTTAACATTGAGAAGTTGTGTACCTACCATAACGTTCCATGTTAGTTGTCTTGTCTCGCCTTCTTTCTTGCGTCCCACCCACCGTTCCCCTAGCCTGGACAGACCGAAAAGATCTTCCCTTCTTTGAAGGGTCCTTATATTCCTCTCTCAACATCTAGGTGGTCCTAGGGTAGCTATAGCGTAGATAGCGACCTTTGGGGGTTTATCTTCCTTCCTCCTCCTTTCCAGTTGGAGGACTATTTGGCCTATGCTGGGATGTTCTTCGTGTTTCACTGTTGCAGTCATAACTGTAGGGTGCTCCTGCCGGCAGGCAGCCCGAGGTCGGCCAGAATCCCAAAGTCTGGGTCCGGCGTCGGCTGTACAAGCTAGTACCCTGACGTCAGTACGCTTTGGTACATAGCCCTCAGCCGACGCATCTTCTCCAGTCTTTCTTGCCGTGCAGTGGAAAGCAGCTCGCAAGTCGTTGGTTGGCGATTTTTGAACAGCGTATTTTGTTGTTGTCGGTCCGAAGTTCTTACTTCTCTTCTCAAAGCTAAGTACCCGTTAGAATCTTTTTCTTGTTCCTCCGATGTCAGAAAAAGTTAATAATTGTATAGCGTGTGGGAAACAAATACCTCATAAAGATTTCCACTCTTACTGTCTACCTTGCTTAGGCCCTGACCACGACATTTCTTGTTGTCGGTTCTGTGCCAGGTTCAACTCTCGTACTATCAAGCGCAGGTACGATTGGGCTTTAAATTATTTTGGCAGACGCTTCAATTATAGAATGTCATCGGACACTACCGGAATTCAAAAGAAGCGCAAAGACAAAGACAGGCCTCCGAGGTCCAAACAGGGCTCGTTGCAGCTGGAGCCAGCGTCCGGTTCGGCTGTCGTCAGTGAGGCGCTTTTGCAGCCCCTGTCGTCCGCCACTTCTGAACCGATGGCCGATACGGACTCCCATGGGGAGCCATCAAGGCCCACTATTTTAACTGCTGCAGGACCTTCGGACGTCGCTCCTTCAGATGGGTCCGGAACCGCTGTGCAGGTACCGGCTTCTGAGGGGGTTTTCAGGCCTACTCACATCACTATTTCAAAGGCAAAGACAAAGACTCCTGTTAAGTCTAAAGTTCCTGCTCAAGCTGCTTCTGAATCTACTCCCAGGACACAGAAGCAATTATTAAAGATGGCTGAAGATTTGCTTACAATGATTAGGGGTTCTCACCCCCCTCCTGAGAAAAGGCCTCGACAGGATGTTACTCTGGATTCCTCTGACCAGGCTTCTGTATCTTCTGTTTCTTCCTCAGATCAGGACTATTCCTTTCCTCCTTATGAGGATTCGGATGCTGAGGACTCTTTACCCTCGGCCTCTCCGCCTGAGGATTTCCCTTTTGGGGAAACCTTGCATGAGATGAGGGAACATTTTCATTGGGAAGGGCAGGAGTATTCTGCTTCCAAGAAGAGGCTTAGGGAATTTCTTCTACTTCCTCAGCATAGGCCTTTAGCTATCCCTCCTGTTTTGGACATTGTAGATGATGCTTTTTCTGAGGCTAATTTGAATCCTGATTCCATGCCTCCTGCTCCTTCTAAGCCTGATAGATTTTATAGGGTTCCTGACTCTCATTTATTCTTATTTAAAAACCCTTCTGCGGATCCTGAAACTATTTCTCAGGGCTCTAAGGCTGCTAAGGTTGCTACTTCTAAAAATCCTATTCCCTCTGAGAAGGATTCTCGTGCTTTAGACAGGTGGGGTAAAAGGTATATACTTCTGCTACCCTGTCTGTAAGGGCTTTAAATTGCCAGTTTCATATGTTTAAGTATCAGCAATTTCTTTTGTCTGTTTTAAAGCAAAAGCTTGCTTCCCTTCCTGCTTGTGCAGAGGATAAGGAACTTCAGGATGTCTTGCATGCTACTGAACAAGTGAACAAACATAGTTTACATTGTGGTTTTGATGCTTTGGATGCTTCTTGCAGGGCTGCAGCCTCTGGTACTGTTATCAGGAGACATGCCTGGCTTCGTGAACAAAGTTTACCTGAACAGGTTAAGGCTAAGTTATTAGATGCCCCTGTTCAACATGATGTTCTTTTTGGATCCAGGGCTGAGGAAGTTATTAAAAAAGATGGAAGAAAAGGCAAAGTCTATGCAGACTGTAAAAGATTTCTTGCAAGTTCAGCCTCCTAGATTTTCCAGGAATTGGCCCTCTAAAATTGGTCCTTTCCCACGCCTGACAGGCCTCAAAGGGGAAGATATAGGCGCTCCAGAGGTCGTGGTCAAGGTCAGGCCTCTTACAGATCTAGACAATGGACTGCTTCTTCACCTAGAAGGGAGAAGACAGATCCCAATCTCAAAGAAAGCAAACTCAATGACTCTTTCGGTTGGGCTACAGGACCCCTTCACCTGGATGCCCCTCTCGGAGGAAAACTGTCTCTTTTACAGAAATTGGACTCATATTACCCAGGACAGATGGGTATTGGACGTGATTTTAAAGGGTTACAAATTCCACTTTCACACTTTGCCAAGGGCTCACGGTTGGCCAGATCTGCCAAAACATCAATGGTCAGAGGCCTTAAATCAAGTGGATGCTCTTCTGGCCATGAGAGCCATAGAGCCTGTTCCACTCTCGGAGATGGGAAAAGGTTTTTATTCAAGACTGTTTCTGGTTCCAAGAAAACAAAACTCATGGAGACCTATTCTGGACCTTTCTGTGTTAAACACCTTTTGGGAAATTGCAAAATTCAAGATGCTTACTCTGCAGCAACTAATTCCAATGCTCTCTCAGGACGCCTGGATGGTGACATTGGACTTAAAGGAAGCCTACTTACACATTCCCATCAGGCAGGAACGCAGGAAATTCCTCAGGTTCATGGCAGGTTCGAGGCACTTTCAATTCTCTGTACTGCCCTTTGGTTTATCTACTGCACCCAGAGTCTTTACCAAGTGCCTGGCACCAGTAGTGGCTTACTGCAGACTTCAGGGGATACAGATTTACCCCTATTTGGATGACTGCCTTATTCAGGCAGACAGCAGAGATCTTCTACTTCAACATCTGGACTTGGTTCAACGTCTTCTCCTCCTACTGGGATTCTCAGTGAACACAAAAAAGTCACATTTGATCCCTTCTCAAAAAATGGTATTCTTGGGAGCCCTCTTAAATACAACCTTACAAAGGGCCTTCCTCACTCCAGAAAAGCAAACTCAGCTGGCTTCTACTTTCAGCACCTTAGCAACTCTATCTCAGCTCACTGCAAGGAAATTCCTGCAGGCTCTGGGCTACATGGCTTCTTGCATTCTGTTGATTCCAAACGCAAGGCTTCATATGAGAAAGCTTCAATGGTATCTGAAAAGTGTATGGTCACAGCATTACCACGATCTGGATATTCTGATTCCTCTGATCCCCTGCCTTCAGAGGGAGTTCCTCTGGTGGTCCAGGGTATGCGCTTTAAACGAAGGAAAGCCTTTTCGTCTACCTCAACCTACTCAAATCCTAACCACGGACGCCTCGGATTATGCTTGGGGAGCACACTTTCTAGACAATTGCCAGCAGGGAACCTGGACAAAGGACCATCTTCACTGGCACATCAATCTGAAGGAAATGTTGGCAGTTCAAAATGCCCTTCTAGCCTTCAAGAACCTTTTGCAACCAGGGCCTCTGCTAATTCGCACAGACAACACCACGGTCATGTGGTACATCAACAAGCAGGGGGGTTCTCATTCGTACCCCCTTTGCAGACTAGCTATGGCTTTATGGGACACAGCTCTAAATTTGAATCTACATCTCCAGGCTCAATTCATTCCAGGGAACAGAATCTCTTAGCAGACAGCCTGAGCAGAAACATTTCAGATCCTCACGAATGGATGCTAGACACCAACTTATTCAACAGGATTACTGCAGTTTGGGGATGTCCCCAGATAGATCTGTTTGCATCCCATCTCAATCATCAGCTGCCTCGCTTTTGCACCAGGTCCTTCCACAAAACAGCTTGGAGAGTGGATGCCCTGTCCTTCAGCTGGAGAAGCCTTTCAGGATATGCCTTCCCTCCTCTTCCTCTACTACCTCGGGTATTACTGAAGATAAAACAGGACAAGCCCAAGTTCCTCATCTTGATTGCTCCAAATTGGCCTCGACAGTTTTGGTATCCAACTTTAAAGCACCTGTTCTTGGGGCCTCCTTGGATTCTCCTCTGAACCCTTCGCTTCTGTCCCAGCATCAGGGTCAGTTACTACATTCCAATCTCAAGACCCTTTGCCTGGCAGCTTGGCTCTTCAAAGGAATTTGATTTCCTCTAGTCTTCCCAAACAAGTTTTGGATGTTCTTCTGGAAGCTAGACAGCCTAGCACTAGGAAATCCTATGCCTCTAAATGGAAGAGGTTTTGTATTTGGATGCAGGACCGAGGCTCGGATCCTCTGGTACCTGATCTCTCTTCTATTTTGCTTTACCTTTCGGAACTTTTATCTAAAGGACTTTCATTTTCTTCCATTAAGATTCACGCTTCTGCTATTTCTGCTCATTTCAGTTCTGATCCTCCTGTTTTTTCTCATCCTTTGGTGAAGCAATTCTTGAGAGGGGCTAAAAATTTGCGGCCTCCCAGGACCCCTCCTGTCCCTGCCTGGGATCTTAATTATGTTTTAGAAAAAATAACAAATGAGGAGAAACAAGCCAAATAAACAGAAAAAGGAAGTGACACCAGACTCAGACCAAACTGAATGCTACAGCGTATCCTCAAAACCTCTGTTGTTGTAAATAAAGGTGGTACCGAAAAGTACAAGTCCACAAAAAGCAGTTTCAAAAATTCCAAATGCACACAACTTCCACGTATTTCTTTTATTCTGCAAACCAGGTGAAAAACAGATAAAGTAAAACCAAGCGCTTTCGCCTGAGCAGTCCCAGGCTTTTTCAAGGTAAAACCTTGAAAAAGCCTGGGACTGCTCAGGCGAAAGCGCTTGGTTTTACTTGATCTGTTTTTCACCTGGTTTGCAGAATAAAAGAAATACGTGGAAGTTGTGTGCGTTTGGAATTTTTGAAACTGCTTTTTGTGGACTTGTACTTTTCGGTACCACCTTTATTTACAACAACAGAGGTTTTGAGGATACGCTGTAGCATTCAGTTTGGTCTGGTGTCACTTCCTTTTTCTGTTTATTATGTTTTAGAAAAACTTACTTTGCCTCCTTTTGAGCCTGCTGCATCTTCAGATATTAAGTTTTTACCTTGGAAGACTGTTCTTTTATTAGCATTGACCTCTGCCAGAAGGGTCTCAGAGTTGCAAGCTCTCATGGCTGTGGAACCATACCTTATTTTCCATCAGGACAGAGTATCCTTGAGGACCAATCCTACTTTCATGCCTAAGGTGATTTCGAAAGTGGCTTTAAATCAGACAATTCACCTTCCTACTTTCTTTCCAAATCCTCAAAATAAAGGGGAAAGGATTTTGCATTCATTAGATGTGCACAGACAGTTACGATTTTACCTGGACAAGACTAAAGAGTTCAGAAAGTCTAATCAATTGTTTGTTTCTTTTGCCTCCAGTTCTCTTGGAAAACCTATTTCTAAACAAACTATTTCCAAATGGATTGCTTATGGAATCAGATTTTGTTACACTCATCATGGGAAACAGTTTCCAGGTACCATTAGAAGTCATTCTACTAGAGCAGCTGCCACTTCTACAGCTTTCCTCAGAGGAGTCCCTACCAAGGATATCTTGGAAGCTGCCACTTGGAGTTCTGTGCATACTTTTTCCAAGCACTACAATCTCCCTCTGTTTTCCAAGACCAGGGCAGGCTTTGCCTCTGCTGTTTTGCAGGGTATTCTTGCCTCCCCTTCTTCTATCTAAAGCCTCCTCCCCTTTTTACACTGCTTTGGGATTCCACCCTACAGTTATGACTGCAACAGTGAAACACGAAGAACATAGTACAGTTGTGTACACCTACCATAAATGTAGATGTTCGAGTGTCTTCACTGTTGCAGTCGGGTTCCTCCTCCTATCCCCTCTTTTTTCTCCCTTTTCCTTTTTTGTGGTGTATTTGTGTTTCCTTGTTGGATTCATTTTTGTTTTGTTGGGGACTTCTGACATCTAGGGCAAGAAAGGCTGGAGAAGATGGCGTTGGCTGAGGGCTATGTACCAAAGCGTACTGACGTCAGGATACTAGCTTGTACAGCCGACGCCGGACCCAGACTTTGGGATTCTGGCCGACCTCGGGCTGCCTGCCGGCAGGAGCACCCTACAGTTATGACTGCAACAGTGAAGACACTCGAACATCTACATTTATGGTAGGTGTACACAACTGTACTTTTTCAGCTTCCAAACGAGATCTGGGGAGTTACCGCCTAGCATCATGGGATATAGGGTTGCTTCAAGCTGGTAAAATTAGCTCTCGAGCTTTAGTAGTGGCCGAGTCGGAGCCGAGGTTCAGCTCCGAACCCATCCAGCAAGAAAGAAGGCGAGAGAAGACAACTAACATGGAACGTTATGGTAGGTACATAACTTCTCATTTCCAGTTGGCAAAAATGCTTTTAAAACAGTGGAAAATGTCAAATTATATTTAATTCTCTGCATATGACATGTTTAATCAGTTTTGAAAATTGCAGTTTCGCTAATCTGTTTTCCACAGAGTCATGATCTCCAAAACACTCTTGACTTTTTACTGTACATATTATCAGTTTTAATATTGCCACAATACTTTTTCCTTTTCATAGATTCATATGTTTGTACTAGGCAAACGACCACTAAGACCTTTTTAAGTGTACCCTTGCATTCCAAATCTCTTGACAAGTTCTGATACCCTTGACAAGTGTAAGCAGGGGCTTGAGGGTTGAAATATTTACGAGAAATAGACTGAACCAAAATTATCCAGAATTTTCTGTAAGCATGCTCGGAGAAAATTAAAGGCAACATTTTAGGATTTCTCTGTACCTAGGGACTGATAGCACCATTTTTTTTATATTACAGGAACTAAACAATCTGTACCTTCTTGTCCTTCCAAGATACAGCTTAATGCCATATTTGTCTTTCTTGCATTATCATTCAATGAAACCAGTTGCTGTTTAATAGGTACTATTTATAATCTATTCCATATGTTACCAGCTTTCTGCTTTAACAGTAACATGCTGCATACTTCTTCTTCAGTAATGAGCAGTCACTGATTTCAGAATCCAGCTGTCTAGCATAAGGGCCTAGCAGCCCCAAAACCTACCGTACATTTTATGTATAATTACTTCAGTCACTGTCTCCATATATTTCATACAAAGCCTTACAACAAACTTCTTATCATGTACTTAATTTCCGGACTGGATCGCTCTCACATAGTCATCCTCACTTTCCACCTATTCTTCAAAAATCATTTCCTAGATTTAGAGTGATAATCACATTCTGAGTACTGCACTGTACTGCTGCCATCAAACTCACCTGATTTTATCAACTTTTAAGTCAGCTTTAGATTACTGGGTGACAAATGAAGGCAGTCAACCATCAAAACACTTTGGGATCTCTTTTGGTATTAAGGTTTTAAGTGCCTGATTACTTTGTCTCATGAGTTCAATCATGCTGCTTCCAGTCTTTGGTCTGGACCCTTGTCCTTCTAGTCTAGTTAGTTCCTGCCTTGAGGTGTTGACTCGAGTCTGTTTTTGTAAGGAGGCCTTGGTTATTTCTCTTCACAACAGAACTTATTTTAATCACGTGCCTATGATAGTTACTAACCTACTAACATACCTCATGTCCTGTTTTCAGTAATGTTATGGAGAAAGTAGTTTAGACACAACTTGATTTATTTTTAAGGGAACAGAACTGCTTTGATGCTTAGCACTCTGGATTTTGGACTAATTATAACCGTAAAATTGCCTAGTCTGGAAAAGTGAACATCTTCATTCTACATACATGATCTTAGCCAAACAGCTGAGAAGTAATTTTCTTTGTGCCAAGAGCTTAGCCCTCATTCTTTTGTAGATTTCCTTGATATCTCTGTGTTTTTTGACATGTTTGATCAAAGTATCGTCTTGGAACAGCTTATATATTGTTGATCAGCTTATATCTTTTATAATATTATCTTCTATTACATTTGGGGTGGTTTGCCTAATTTAGGTTGAATTGCCTCTGCATGGTTGCTGTGCCAATTCCTGTTTAGCTACCAGGTCTTTCTCCAGAAAATCTCAACGTTTTGAGTTGTCATAAAATGTTTCATTTGGAACACCCACAAAGCTTAGTGGAATATTCTTTTTCTGTGTTACGAAGTACCCTCTTCCTTCTCCTTAGTTTGTAAATCTCAGTGTTTGCCTGTCTTGTCCCAGGAATTTTTTGATAAAAGGCTTAGTTATTCCACTATCAAGTAGTACTTGTCCATTCTAATATAATATCTTGATCCGGTGGAGGACAAGGTTGTGTTTCAGTATAAGCTGATTTAGCAGTTTCTGAAGGAGATGTTTTGCTCATAGCCTGTAGTGAAGAATCCTTATTCACCTTCAGAACTGAACTTCATAAACAACTTGTCATGTCCACCCTTTGAGCTAGTCGATTTTCTAGACCTGAGACTTGTGTCCTGGAAGACACTCCTGGTGGATCAGCTCTGCCTGGGGTATATCCAAGCTTCATGCCATGTTATGTAAAGAGCCCTTCTTCATCTTCCTTGTGGGCTGGAAGTTTTTTCAGATCAGATTCTTGTCTTCTTCAGAAGTTGCATTCTGTACTGCAGCTCATCCCATCAGTTCATCTCTGTATTCTTTCTGGATGATAAAATGAAGGGAATGTGTTCTCCGCACTCATTCTGTGCACCATCCACCTCTGTGGCACCTAGGAGCAGAGAAAGATGTGTCATTTGTTGGTTTCTTTTACCAGGTGTAGAGTGAGTATTATGTTTTCTTCTTAAAAGGTTAATTCCTGTCTAATCAGAATGGTGATAGGCTGTCCCACGAGAAGAGTGTCTTCTACTGGTGTGGATTTCAGTAATGTTCCCAGTCTGACTTTTAACACCTAGTCATCACTGCATGCATTTCACAAACAATATAGTTTATTCCTCCAGTTCAAGGAGTACAGCCATGTGGTAGAGCTGTCTTTCAGGGCGTCTTAGCTTGTGGTTGGCTCTCAGGTTACTTCTGCTTACTTTTAATTTTTTTTCAGTGCTCTTGGAATGCTTTCCAAGTGATCTATCCACTGTGGACACTGCTTGAAATAAGAAAGAACAGTTGTGTAGGTGCTCAGTGTATCATTTGATCTTTGAGGAAGCTGTCTGCACTGTGTGTATTTTCCACATCCTGTATCAACCTTTTTGTCTGTTATATCATAGCCGCAAGACATCTTTTAAACAAACTTCAAAATTATAAGTTTATAATTATTTTCTTGCTTTGTAGCTGTTTCCTCTTGTTTATGTTGTGATCTGAAACTAGATAGCTGGGGAAACTTGCCCATTGGCTTCAGTGCATGTATTCCAGGTATGAGAAGGCAGGCATGTGCATCTGGATCATAGGAACTAGAGAGAGTTGAAGAATCATCATGAAAGGGGTACCAAATGAAAGAATGCATGCAAATATTTAACCACTGCAGAGGTCTTCTCAGGCATTGTTTGGTGTAATGAACACCCACACATTTATTTCTGTAGAGATACTTATGTAATTTTTCTTTCTTGCTACTGAACTGTAAATGTAAGATTTTTATGTTTAACAGAAATGTCATTATACTGTTCTCAATAAATTAATTTTAGACCTCTGTATTAGAGTGTTTATCTGCTGCTTTCTTGATTCCTCACACTGCTCACAGACTACAGAACGTTTTCACCCATCTACCTAACCATGAAACTGGTCGTTTGAATACACATTGGTTGTACATTAGCCCTTCAGTAATCCTGTGTGCCACGAGTTAAGTTATGTAATATGCATTATAAAAAATATTAAGCAACTTGACAATGTTTAGTATCATTGTGATTAACTAACATTCTGTATGAACATTGTCATATGTCTGCTAATCTGCACCATCATATAGTTTTTCTTCTTTAAAAGTTCCTTTTATACACTGTTGAATGTAGCATTGTAGTGGGAACTGACTGGAATTCATGTAAAAGGTGCGCAGTAAACCAGGTTTCAGCTGTTATCAAATCTTCCTGTTTCCATCACAGGAACATTGCATTACTGAATATCTTACTCTATCCACAGAACTCCCTAAAATGGTAGATATTGTTGTAAACTACAGTAATGTACTGTAGCTAAGGCTTTTGGGCTGTAAACTGGACCACTTGCAACTAGTGCAAAACTTTGCTGCCGAGCTACGTATTATATCACAGTAGTATGTGTGAGCTGCACTGACTGCTAGTTGGGCTGTGGGTGACTTGAGACCCCCCCCCCCCCCCCACATAGGAGATCTGCTTGCATGGTAAAAGCCACTCCATTCCCCTTTGCTTGGCCATTTAGTGGCTTGTAACACTCCCACAGATGAGGCTCAGATCCTCCAGTATTTTGTGCATTTGATTTTCAAGAGCCATGCCTCTGAAACAATCTGCATAGGTAGCTGAGAGAGCCCAACATGCACTCACCTCTTTGAATTAGTGCTCTTTGAAGCAACATTGTATAAGTTAGTGTTTTACAGCCTTGACAGTGTACTGCTCACAGTTGCTTTTTATGCTGATTTCTTATTTTCATTTATAGTGCATAACTTATGTGCTTTATTTTTACTGTTATGCCGTTGTCATTTTTTGGTGTATTGTTCTTATGTTTTACATTTTATTTTGTATTGTTTTTTTTCTGAAACATTTAAAGCTTGCTAACACTCAGGCTTGAACATGACCTGTTAAACAAAGTCAGGATAGTTTGCATTAAAGCCCATTGTCCCAAAATCATACCTATAAAAAAAGTATATTTCATGTGAACTTCAGTTCATTATCCATGTGGCACAACCTTGTAGCAGATCATTCTGCTTAGTAAAGTATTGTTTTTTATGTATACACCTGTTCGTGTCTTTAGAAGCCACTGTATCTGAAGAATTACTTTATGCTTGTTACTGTAAGTGCTGTAGAAGTTGTAGAGCTATAGGCTAAATGAAAGCAATGAATTCCTGTGACGTTTTCCAAACTTTAGTTTAAAGGACCTGTTCTTACTGTGAATTTCAGCATCTGTTGCCCTGGCTCAGCATATTAGTACTATTTCATGATAGGTGTGCTTATTCAATAACGTGGTGTTCTCTATATTTCACTTGAACAAATATGCTCTGTGTAATAGAAAATGTAGTTCAACTGGAAAAAAGTGTTTAAAATGGTAATAGAGCCTGTCCCAAAACATGGTGACTGAATGGCCAAAAGATTGGCCTTGTAATATACCAAGTCCAAGATGCCATTTCTAGGAATATTCCCTTTTCTCTAAGGAGTGGAGATCTTGGAGTTGGTATGTATGTTTTAAAGAGAAGAGCAATTTTTGAGGTTCATTCTTCTCCTTTAATTTCAGTTTTTTTTTTCAGCTTGTTGGTACTTAGCATTTCGAGTGCCAACTTTTCAGTTGCGAGCCATTTAAAACAGCAGTTACACTGCACTAAAAACATTTGCTTTCTTGCATGGGGGACAAATACCACCATCAGCACCCAGTAAATAATTCAAGACTGCAGTCACTGAAACTGGGAGAAGGAGAGTCCCCATTTACTGTAACAACTGCAAACAGACCTGAATTTCAACAGTGTCTCTGAAATAAAGTTTCTCACTCTCGGTCTCCATGAAGTATCTTACCCCTTTTCTCCATGCTCAAGACTTGACTGTCTGTTTTGTGACTACTGAGGTAACTTTCTCTGTAATTTTTTCAGTCTTTCATTGTCTTTGGACCTAAATACATTGTATTCCATTAAATTAAGGTCTCCACATCCTGACTTGGTGGTAGTTCAGGTTACCGAAGATCTCATGCCAGTTGCTCGAGAAGAATGATTGACTTTCCCTACTATCCTGGGCAAAATTTCCCTTGTTACTATGTGCCATTTCAGGTCTGTCCTGAAAAGGATATATGTTCAGTGAAATATAGTAGTTTAGCAAAAATAAAAAAATTAATTAACAGTTTTAAAGTCCTACGTATCTGCTTAAGTAATTGCTTTGTTTTAGGACCTGTGGACAGAGTATGTTGACCTTGAACGGATACGTCATGAAATTCTAGAAGTGAAGAATCTTTGGATAGAAGTCAAATATGAACCTTCTTCATCCATTAGCAGTGCACCTGCATTTGTTGATTTTACTAATGCCTCAACAGGTAAGTGCAGCCAGTGTTAAATAAGTGAAGGTATAATATTGCATTCATGTTGACTGTATTTCTGTAGCTGACAGTTTCACTTGCACTTGTTTGCTGTACTCATATTTTAATGCCTTGAATGCCTGTGGATATCCAGACGCCAGTTCTGTCCAACCTGCACTCCATTGTAACCTTTACTAATTTAATTGTACTTGAATGTGGATGGATGAATGGATGGATAAACCACTAACTCTGTGGCTTAGAGGTTTTGGCCTTAAATGTATCCCACTTAATGGCTTAAGTGTTTAGTGACCCAACTAAAAAGGGATTAGAGTAGACAGCTATTTCCATTTTGCCCATCCTGGGTGAAAAGTCATATTCTAAGACTTTTGGAAGCTTAAGCTTCTGTGCACAAGCTAAAATCAAACAATGTGGCATTTTAACTGAGTTTTGTATCCAAGGCACAGAAAAGTACATTTATTCTACTACATGCAAAGTTGACTGTCTGTTTTAATTAGTTTTAAGTGGTTCCCATCATTTTTTTGTATTGTACTGTGTTTTCTCTGAATCTGAAGTTACATCTATTAATTAAAGGTGTTTTACAGTTGTTTGCTGTTTTCTTTTTTTGTGTGTGTTCTCAGAATTTTACAGCTATTACTTGAATGGGTTGTGTAGGTTTAAGTGCTTTTCAAGTGGTTTCTGTTAAGTGGATTAAACGGTGTTGCTGCATTTTCTTTCCTGTGTTTTAGTCAATTTTCATACTGAGAGCAAACAGCCAGTTTTAACCTGCTGTGTGAGTTATCTAGAGCTTGTGGTGGCTAACCTTGGTCAGAGTGGGGTAATTGCTACAGTTCTGGGAAGGCCAACACCATTGTTTAGATATGTTGCTGTTTTTCACTGATTCTTTCATTTCTTTTGTTAATTTATATTGCATGAGCAGTCAGCAGTTGTCATATTTTAAGAGTCTTGAAGCTGTGTTCACATTCTAAAACCAACGTGGCGTTTTGATTTCAGGCAATAGGAAAGTACATTTATTCTACTGCATTTCAAGTCACCTAGTTATCATATTCAGTTTTCAGTGGTTTTTGGCATTTTTGTATGTATTTTACTGTGATTATTTTCTCTAAATATGAAGTCAGAGCTGTTAATGAAAATTTTACTGTTTGCATTCCTTTTCATGTGAGTTTCTGTGTTACGTCTAGCTATTTAAATCAGTTTAGGGTGGGTTCTGTCATTTTTATTGTTTTATCTGTAAATTTGAAACAACTGCTGTTTGGTTTTACAGTTTTCACTGCTTTTCAAGTGATTTATATACTGTTAAATGGATTAATTAGAATGGCGGCACAGTGGCACAGCAGTTAGGATCATAGTATCATAGGAGGTTACTAGGCTATTGGCCCTAGGGCCTTTACAAGCCTAGCCATGATATACTCTTGTTCAATTATAGATCAAGATATGTAGTCCATATTTGCAACAGAAATCTAAGATCAGCACCACCTGCCCCTGTCCATGCAGGACATAGGTGAAACCCCCGGGGTAAATTTATAGTTCCCCATACAACTGTACAAGTTACGCTTAAATAGAGTCATTGAGGAACTCTGTTTAAAGTGAATTGGGAGTTTGTGCCAGAGGAGAGGCATCTGTCTCTCCAGCATGTTCTATTAATGTCGCAGGATAGGTTAAGGTGCTTAGAGTATGCAAGTCTTGTCCCATTTGATTTTTGGATGTACAGCATTTCCATTAAGGCAGGGTCCAAGACTGCTCTCTGTAGGCCAGGCACAAGTCTCCTCTAAGCAGTCTATATGATACAGAGTACAGTGACAGGGCTTTTGGTCTATGCATGTAGGTCATGTGTTGAAGGCCCTGAACATTCTTGGTGAGAAATTTCTGAGGTCTCCCCAGCTGCTGCAGGTGTCTGGTAAGGTACATACAGAAGGGAGCATTGTTATAGGTCTGATGAAGGATGAGTCCAGGGGAGTTATAACTTCCTTAGCTTTGGATGCTATGCCTTTACTTATGAGATGTGCAACGTAGAAAGCATTCCTTACTACTGTGGTCACATGATGATCAAAAGTAAGGTTGCCATCAACTTGCATTCCCAGGTCGCTCACCATTGGGTTTATACTTTGGGGGTATTATTAATATTGTAATTTCCAGGGACTTCTGTTTTGCCGAAAGGGATGATAATGCTTTTTTTTTTTTTTTGCATTAAGTTAAGGCCACGGCTTTGGTACCAGTCATTTGTCAGTGTAAGCCCATTTTGTAGTGTGTTGACATCATTGGGAGGTTCGTTGTTTGCACCCAGTTTGCAGTCATCAGTGAACTTGGTGAGCCACAGACCATCAATTTTCACTTGCATTTCAGAGAAATAGATTCTAAATAGTAGAGGGCCCATCACAGATCCCTGTTGGGCACCACTGGTAACAGATTTGCTAATAGAGATGGAATCCCTAATTTTGACTGTATACGCTGTGCCGGTGAGGCAGTTTGCTACCCATCAAATGACATGGGTTAATTCCCAGCTGGTTGAGCTTTTCAATAATGCCTGAGTGGGGGATTGTCAAAGGCCTTGGCTAAGTCAAGATAGGCAGTATGTACTACTTTGCCTTCATCCAGGGCTCTGGGGACATTCTCGAAGATGTCCGCTAGGTTTAACAGGCAAGATCTGCCTTTAACAAAGCCAAACTCGGTTGGGTCATGCTTCTGAAGGTCTCCTATATCCTTGTTGATAAGGTCCATGAAGATTCTCTCGACCTTACAGATAAGACTGGTTAGGCTTATGGATCTGTAGTTCCCAGGGTCGGTTGAAGGACTTTCTTTGTGCAAGGGGATTACGGTTACTGTTCTCCACTCTGCTGGGACAAAGCCAGTGCTTAGACTGTGGCTGAAGAGAGTGCCCAGTGTTTCTCCTAACTCCTCTTTTAGACCGTTTAATAAGCAGCCTCTGATGTTATCCGGTCCCATAGAGACTGTGTTTTTGACCTTGGAGAGTGTGGCTATGACCTGCTGTTTGGAGATACTAGGTAGAGGACAGGTGACGTGTGCTTTGGGGTATGATTGTTGGGGACAGGGGGGTGAAGTTTTCTGCTAGCAGGTTGGTGATATCCTCAGGTTCAGTATGAGTATGAGTGGTACCGTCCACTACTAATTTGACACAAGGCTTGGGCTTCCCTTTTAGATTTCAGATGTAGCTAAAGAATGCCTTGGGATTATCCTTAGCTGTAGATGATAATTTATTTTCATAAATAGCTTTACAGGACTTTACAAGATGTCTAATTTGCTTGTTCAAGCTGTGGAGGGTGTTGCTCCTCTGCTGGGGTCGTTTCCTCTTGTTCTTTGACAGCAGTTTCTTTCTCTTGTTGTATAACCAATTTATGCTAGATGTCCACCAAGGTGGCTTGTTTTTTCATGAGGACCTTGTGTTGCTCCATTCTGGTATGGCTGATTCTGTACATTTGTATAGGTGTTTATACAGGACATTTGTGTACATGTCCATATAGGAGTCATTGCTGTCAGTGGTGGGGGTGGGGTTGAAACTATTTATGCCATCTCTTAGGAGGCTGTAGTTTGCTTTGGAGAAATTTTTCAACCTTTTGGCTCCAGAGGGGGGTCAGGTACAATTGTTACTTCGAACAAGACTGATTTATGATCACACTTTAACAGGGAGGACAGACAGAGTGGTGCAGTGATTCTCCCATGTTGATGAGAACTAGGTCAAGAACATTAGAGACTTTGTGGGGGTGCAGACTGTCTTTTCCAGAGCATTTGTGTTAACAAAGTCCAAGAACCTTAGGGCGTGTGTGTTTGTGCTCATGTATGCTTCCCAGTCAATGGAAGGATAGTTAGTCACCCATGACCATGGTGTTTTGCTATATTGTGAGTAACTCAAGTAGGTCCAGGTAGGCCAAATAGTTTTCGTGATTTATGGGGGGGGGGGGACCTTTACCTAACAATGATGTGGAGGGAGTCTTCCTTAGAGTTAGTTGGACTTGTAGTAATTCTAGGGAGTTATACAGTTTAACCGTCTTGAGGTGTATTTGTCTTTAATAAAGATGGGTACACCTCCTCCTTTGGTTTTTTGATGTCCATTTTGTGGTCTGAACATGTGGAAGGCATTGCAGCCTTGCATGAGTGGGCTACTCTCTGCAGCCTTGAACCATGTCTCTGTGACTGCATGGACATCAGCATCTTCCAGAGTAAGGAGTGCTTTCTGTATTTTGAGTTTTCAGGATTTTGAAGTGAACCCCTCTCTTCATATAGTCCATTGAGATAAGTCTCAAGTTATTCACTCCAACATGGACTATAACAGTCATAACAGTGCTTGTTGTTGAGAGACTTGAGTGCGTGCATGATATGCCTGATCCTGGCAGCTGACAGTGACTTTCACCTTGTCTACCCTGGTGAGGGCGACATCCCTGTGTCTCACTATGGATTTACCTGCGACCAAGGCATTTGGTTTTGAGGTGTTTTGCCTTAGGGGCTTATTAAGTGAGACACTGTTAACGTGTGTTTTTATGTGTAGTGGATTCTTTTGGGACTATATTGTATGCAAAAGGTTTGCGCTTGCTAGGTGTCTAGTGATTACTTCTGTGTTTGTGGATTTATGTTTTTGTGCTCTTGGTTTGTGGAATAGGTGAAGTGCATGTGCCGACAACCTGATGTTGCTTGACAGAGAGAGCATTGATTCCAGATTCATTGTATAGGTACATCTCTCATATATTGTGTTTCTATGTTTTAGAAGTAATAGGTTGTCAGTATACCTGAGACAATTGCCGCATTGCCTCAGGATGGCCCATATCAATCAGGCTGCTGGAGAAACAGTGGGGAACTGTCCATCCACTATAACAGGTGTATTCTGTAATAACCAGTGGGGAGTGGATTAGATGGACCAGGTTCTGTTGTAAGACTATTAAAATCAGCTATGACGGGTGTATTCTGTAATAACTAATGGGGAGTGGGTTAGATGGACCAGGTTGTGTTGTAGGACTATTAAAATCAGCTAATCAGAAGGGAAGTTTAGGAGTAGACACCTGCATCAACAGCTCAAAATGCACAGCTGAGTTGCTGTTGAGGCAGCAGTGTGCAACTGTGTTGCACATTGAGAAGCAGGGAAGATTAAGAGGGTTCCCCTAGCAGTTGTCTAGGGAAAATTTGTCTTTCTAAGCATTTGTGTCTATACATGGCAGTGCTAAGCCCCGCAGAGTGGTGCACAGCTTCAGGCAAATGCTGTGCTTAATTGCAAATAAAATTAAGCAGCTCTAACAGTCTACCAATCGAAAAGCCCCTCACTGAGCCTTTACTCCAGCAATCTCCAACTCAGATTGGACCCAAGCTACACACTTCTGCCACAAGGGTGCAGGGAGCCCTCTTAATGTAAGATAACAGGTTTTAATGCTCAAGTGAAATCAAAACAGTCTAGATTCAGCAAGTCTGAATATAGCATGTACTGTTTGAGGCAGATGAATCAAAAAGGACAAAGTGCAAAATAAAACAGTCAAAGCAGCAAAAACAGTATAAAATGAAGCAGTAGTACAATGAAAAACAGTACACAAGTGCTGAACAACAGAACAACAAAAAGGCTTAAATTCTACTTATGTTTTATAGATTTCAGTGGATGCATTGGATTCTGTTAGATGCACGTGACATTTCTGGCTTAGAATGCCAAACTCTGAGCAAATGCAGTGCTTAAATAGAAACAAAAGTAAGCAGCTCTTACACAGTCTGCCAGTAGAAAAGCCCCTCACTATACCTTTATTCCAGCAATCTCCAACTCAGATGGGTCCCGAGCTACACACTTCTGCCACAAAGATGCAGGGGCCCTCTTAATATTAACGTTATCACCTCACAGCAAGAGGTTCCCCAGTTCAGTTCTTGGCTTAGGTACCTTCTGTGCGGAGTCTGCATGTCCTGTCTGTGTCTGCGTGGGTTTCCTTCCATATTCAAGAGACATGCAGTAGGTGGATTGGACACTCTAAATTGGCCATAGGTGTGAGTGTGCATGTGACTGTGTGGTGTGGAAGAACTATAGCGGCAGGGCTAGCCACTTATTGGTGTGAACCTTGGCTGTAGATGATTCTCATTGTTGAAGTGACACCCCAGCCCCATGTACAAAATAGGAAAAGGGGTTGTGAATGCATAGATGGATGGATGGAATTTGATTAGTCAGTGTTGCTGCATTTGTTTGTTGTGTTTTTACCAATTTTCAAACATAAAACAAACAGCCAGTTTGTGCCAGTAGTATGAATCATCTAGAGATTCTGATGGTTAAACCTGGTAATTGTTGGTGTATTGTTGCAGTTCTAGGAAAATAAACACTCTTGGGTAGAACTTTAGATGTTTTTCATTTGTTCTTTTGTTTTCATGTTAATTTATTTTGCATGAGGAGATGGCCATTGCTGTCTTATTGTAAGACTCTCATAGGTTCATAGGTGTTCGCTAGGCTAATGACTACAAGGGCCTTCTTAAGCCTAGTCATCCACCCCAAATTTATTTATTTATTTATTCGTCTTTGTTTACGGGGAAAGTCCAACTGGGTAATACCCGTTTTCAGGGGAGGCCCAGGGAGAGCTCCATTTGCTTACATTGCATTATACTACTGTACGTTCCAGTCAAGCAGAGTAGTTACATTTTTATTTACATTTATACACAAACAGTATTTACATTTCTATTTACATTTATACACAAAAAGTTACATTTATACATATACATTCTTAGATTTTACAGAGATTTACGTTATTTGAGAGAAAGCACACATGCAACTTAGTGGATTGTACAGGCAGCAGTTATATATAAAAATTATTTTGTCATTTCAAATCAAATCTATGACAAGTTCTGGTACCCTTGATAAGTGTAAGCAGGGACGTGGAAGATGAAACATCTACAAGCAGGGCCTGGCAGATGAACCATTTACAGGCTGCCTGTGTCCATTAGAAACATTGTTGCCAAACTAGGGATGAATTTCCTGTCCCCAATCCAATTGTCCAAGGTACACCTTCTTGGAAGCCAAAGCTCTTGTGCACAAGCTAAAACCAAGCAAAGTTGTATTTTCACTCCATTTTGCATCCTGTTAACAGGAAAGTACATTTATTCTATTGCACTAACATTTATTTTACTGTTGTAACCAGTTTGTCTCATTTTATATTGTTTTTGACGGAACGTTGTATTTCTACAGTTGCCTGGCTAATATATTAAGTGTTGTACTGCTTCAAGTGATGTACTGTTCCATGGGGTTAATCTTTGTTTTTTATCTCCATTTTAACTATTTGCATCTTAATTACTATTTGCAAAGTCACCTGACAGAATTATTAACCGTTATAATGTTCTCTGTGTTAAATGTACTGCTTTCCTATATTTTATGTAATTACAACTTAGTTTCTGTTACAGCAAACTTTTGGCCACCAGTGTAGGCAGTCTGAAAGATGACTGATTTTTCTGTGGGAGATAAGCTGCTGTAGTCTCAATGATGCTAACGGTATTGGCTGAATCCAAAAACTGTTTCTTTATTGGTTTCTTTGACTTCTTAGCTCAGCTGTATTGCACTGGCCATGCAAGCCTTTAATTGATAGACACAGGCACTTTAGCTGCTCTTAACAGGACTAGACAGAGGTATAGCCAATAGCAGGCTGCTGTACTGTACTACCCTCATTTCAGACCAAGTTAAATTGCTTTAGCTGTTTCTACCTTAATACAAGTCCTACCAATAATTGTTTATTATGCTACAAACATTTATTGTACTAATATTTATTATACTGCACGCATTTAAATTTATTCAAGCAAGTCAGATACTGTACATATAACTCTTATGCCCTATATTTCTGTACTCTTGGACCAAGTGTAAGGTCAGCCAGCTTGCCTTCCCTCAGTTGCCAGCTTCATATAATTTGATTACTTAGGCAGTGTAGCAATTGCCTGATGCTCACAGACAAAGAAATTTTACTTATCGTATCACATACTGTTTGTGAGAGATGCAAATATTTAGCTAAGATGGAGGAATTACTGTCACATGTGAACACAGACTTTGCTAAGATATAAGTATCACTCTCACATTTGACCACAGTCTGTGAGCATCACAGTCATTCACAGCACTCCACACAAATACATGAAAAGTTGTCATGCACTGAGGCTGTAAAAAGTTCATTGCCTAAACCTCCCAAGTTCAAACAAGACTAACACTCAGTGGAAGTCAAGCACCAAGACACATACTACCTCATCCTTAGTTGGGAACCTGGAAAGTTGCATCCCAAAGTGGATGTGCTCTAGATTGGTCTGATCAGTGTTAAATACAAGAGGACAATAACATCTTTAGATCTCGATGATATTCCCTTGGTTATAAACTGCACCTGGTAATAGGGTGTCCTGTCAACCATTGCTGCACAGTGATCAAAGAAGAGGGAATTATCAGCTCAGATTCCCAGGACTGTAACTATATTTTTGTTTTGAAATAGTGTGTTATCAGTTTAATATGCTGGAAGGGGATGGTTGCCTGCCAAATGTAACAATGTTGCATTTTTTTAACATTTATTTTCAATACAGCAGACACGTATACGTGTAAGTTCCTGATGGAGGGCTTCTATGACAAAGGGAGATTTGAGAATGACTCCCAGTTTGCAGTTATCTTGGTTAACCATATGTCTTGGTGTTTAGTCTGTAGGTCAGAGAAGTAAATATCAGACAAAAATGGCCCCGGCACAGAGCCCTGTCAGATACCATTGGTCACTTTCATATTCCCTGATCCTGCTCCTGCCACCCATATCAAGAGGATTATGTATATTAACCAATTACTTGTCCATCTTACCACATAGGTGTGTTGTTGTTGTTAATGCAATTAGTGTCTTAATTATGAAGCAAAAAACTTTCCACCGGTAGCTAGAGAGAGTGCCTGTAGCAACAAGGCAGGTAAAATGGTGATAACAACCAGGCTCTCTCACCACAAAACTGTAGAAGGCAGTTATGAAATTCTGTAGATAACTCAATGTTCACAAAAATCAAAGTGCTCGGATCAACGAAAACAAAATGACAGCTTCACTTTCCCAGTAAAAATATCACATATTCCAGGATGAATACAGCAAAGAACCTTTAATAACTGTAAGCGCTTTCGCGTAGCTACCACTACGCTTCATCAGACAGTACATATAACATTTAAAAGCCTCTATTTATACAAAAGAAGTAAAAAAGGGCACCAAAATGAAACAGATAAACTGTTCAATTACTCAATTAGTTAGTTAATTAAATATTATTACTTGAAGCAGGCATTTCAAAAAGAATCTCAGGATCTTAAAGTAGGCAATATTGTTTATAACTAGTCATTCTACTGTCAGCCAGAACTAAAGCATGATGTTACACACAATATGATAAGTAAATGAATGAATGTGAATAAATATCAATAAATTTCAATAAATTAATAAAACGGAGAAGCACAATAAATACACATAATAAAAACAGGATAAAAATGAAAGTATAAGTGAGCACTGATAAGAACCTTCTGTAATTTACATTGAGTATTTGTTTTGTGGCAGTATAATGAGTGTACTTGCCAAATACCTGTGAAAACATAATCATTAAAATTTTATATTAAATTACATACTCTTATTTTACAGTGTTATATGACTTCTATACTTATACAATCAATTAATAAATTAATGAATTAATGAAATAAAATAAAATAATGAATGGTTAATTAATACATGTAAATACATTCAGTACTTGATAAATATATAGATAAACAGATGAGTAATGTTAGCGAATAAATGTATAAATAAATAAATATTGATAAATATTAATAAATATTAATAAATATTAATAAATAACTGAATAAATAATTAAATGGCCACTTTAAATACTAAATAGTTAAAAACCATTAATCAACTGAGTTTGTTTACATTTGAAAAGATAATGCATGTGCATTAACCAAAATATATAGAGAAATAAGAGACTAAAATCAAGAACTAAAAGTCTATCTGGCTTCCAAAATAGACTTAATAGAGACTTGATTATTAATACCAGGGGGTATATGTGCAGCCAATCTCAAAATCCATTTTAGTTCCTTGTTATTCAAAATCAACAAATTATTTATTCAGTTATTTATTAATATTTATTAATATTTATCAATATTTATTTATTTATACATTTATTCGCTAAAATTACTCATCTGTTTATCTATATATTTATCAAGTACTGAATGTATTTACATGTATTAATTAACCATTCATTATTTTATTTTATTTCATTAATTTATTAATTGATTGTATAAGTATAGAAGTCATATAACACTGTAAAATAAGAGTATGTAATTTAATATAAAATTTTAATGATTATGTTTTCACAGGTATTTGGCAAGTACACTCATTATACTGCCACAAAACAAATACTCAATGTAAATTACAGAAGGTTCTTATCAGTGCTCACTTATACTTTCATTTTTATCCTGTTTTTATTATGTGTATTTATTGTGCTTCTCCGTTTTATTAATTTATTGAAATTTATTGATATTTATTCACATTCATTCATTTACTTATCATATTGTGTGTAGCATCATGCTTTAGTTCTGGCTGACAGTAGAATGACTAGTTATAAACAATATTGCCTACTTTAAGATCCTGAGATTCTTTTTGAAATGCCTGCTTCAAGTAATAATATTTAATTAACTAACTAATTGAGTAATTGAACAGTTTATCTGTTTCATTTTGGCACCCTTTTTTACTTCTTTTGTATAAATAGAGGCTTTTAAATGTTATATGTACTGTCTGATGAAGCGTAGTGGTAGCTACGCGAAAGCGCTTACAGTTATTAAAGGTTCTTTGCTGTATTCATCCTGGAATATGTGATATTTTTACTGGGAAAGTGAAGCTGTCATTTTGTTTTCGTGGATCCGAGCACTTTGATTTTTGTGAACATTGAGTTATCTACAGAATTTCATAACTGCCTTCTACAGTTTCGTGGTGAGAGAGCCTGGTTGTTATCACCAGTGTCTTAATTATGATTGGATGGGAGATGGAGACTCATACCTTAGCCAAATTAAGGTAGGCTGTGTGTGCATTGTGACCACTGTCAGCAACTTGTGTTACCTCTTTGAAGTTGTTTACCAAGTTCATTAGACAGGATGTACTCTACCATTTACAAAATTAAATTGCTGTGAGTCTAACCTGATGGGACTTTTAATGTTTATGTTAAAGTCTCTAATAATGTGTTCCATGCCACACCAATGAGACTTGTTGCACGGATGAGTCTATAATTTCCTGGGTCAGAACTAAAAGCCAGCTTTACGGAGTGGCGTCAGCAGTGCTGCATGCCATACTTCTTGGACTGGGTTAAACAACTTATGGAGAGGTTCCATCAGAATGTGTTCAGTATTGCATAGTATCCTGGGTCAGGGCTGAAGGCCATACATCTTATGGAGAGCTTCCACCAGCACATGTTCAGTACTGTTTTACAAACAGCTCGCTATGCTATCTGGTCCTGTGGATGAAATTTACTTTTGGACAACATTTTCCTTGCATGTTCTTTAGTGATGATGTGGGGGGGAGGGGAGTTGAGAAATATTGGTATTGTAGGGTTTTTGGATAGTCAGGAGTGAAATTTGCACTAAATTCGTTTGCTAGTTTATTAGCAATGCCAAACAGGTCCAAGTAAGTTTTGCCATTTAGTATGAGTTTTGTTTCTTAGTTTTCTAACATAACTAAAGCAGGTTTTGTAATTGTCCTTGACTTCAGATGCCATTTTGAATTAATGAGCTGCCTTAGTAAATCTAATAGTCTTTTTTAATTCTTAGTCAAATTCCTAATATTTTCATTGACTTGGGAGTTTTTAGATCTGTTGTATAGTCCAATGAGTTTTTTCCCTTTTATTTTAGTTTTTTTATATCAGTGGACCACCAGAGTAGTTTGCTTTTAACTTTACCATTGTAAATGAGTATAGATGGAACTGCCAATTCTTTATTTATGAGCGTATAAAGCTCTTTACAAGTCTATCTGCTATGGTAATGCTGGAATGATATTGTTGTAAGTGAAGTTATAGACTGCATCATAGAATTTGAGGAGATTTGTGTGGTTGATCTCTTTGGATTCTGATATAATTGTTTCAGGGAGTTTAAATAGTTTGAGGATAAAAGGTAAATAGGTTATGATCTGCCTTAATCATAGAGGAAGTTACTAGTGGAGTTGTTCTTGAAGATGCAGCATTTATAATTAACAGGTCAAGAATATTCTGCCCACTTCTTAGGTTAGTATCAGTCTTGTCCATTCAGTTTTTAATTTGTCAGATCTAAAAATGTCTGTGCATATCCTCTGTTGGATGTGTAGGTACTCTAGTCAATTGATGTGTAGTTAAAATGATGGAGTTTGTATTTATGGAGAATTTATCCATGATGTTTAGGAACCTGACATGAACTTCTGGGGTCATGGAAGGTATCCTGTAGCAGGCGATTAATTGATAGTGTATTTTTTCAGTGTGATTTGCAGTTTGATACGTTCCATTTTTGGGGCTCTGTCTGTCTGCCTAGACATGATATTTATTTATGTATTTGCTCTTCTTTACTGGGAAAGTTGGACTGGGTGTCTATTTTCAGCTGAGACCGAGGAAGAAAGGCCTAAAAAGCACAGACTGCAGTGAAGTGGAAACAAAAAATACAAACATATGAAATTGCATACATGGACAATCAAGTGACACATACAGTGTTTACATATTGTTACAAGGTTTAAATTTTTACAAAGCTGAAAACAGGCATCTTTACATTTTCAAAACAAAAAATAAACTTATTTTATCCATTTAGGACTAGTGCATGGCTTGTTTTTGAAACAGGGACAGAGGATTAGAATGTAAATATTTCAGTCACGTTTCAGTTGATTGTGCAGGAAGAGTAAAAAATCGGTGGTAATAGGAGATTGAGATGTGGAAATAAAAAAGAAGGAAAAAGTGGTGTATGGGGAACAGTAAGGAAGTAAGAGTGACAGCACTGGAGGGAGAGATAGAGGGAAAGCACATGATGGTAAAAAGGAAGAGAGAATGGTGGTATGAGTCAGTTATTTTAGAAATTGTGGAAAGAGATCCCAGGGGTGGGTTCTGGAAAAATAAGTTAGATCGAGCTGAACTAAGCTAGCAAATAAGAACTAATGCTACTGTTTTTCCTGGTATTAATGATGCTTGTTGTATTATGCCTATAGTAAAATATCGTGCATTGACACTTTAAATAGGATGATTATTTAACACAGGTCTTTTTAAAAGGTTTTTTATAAATTTACTGTTAAGGTTTTTTTAAGATGATTTTCTTTTTAAATTATATTTTCAAACCTGATTGGTTGAAAATTATTATTTAATTGTTCATGTGATGTAAATGAGACAGTTCTGAGGAACTCTTGTAACAAGATGAAAGCGCTTGACTGTTTTTTGGTGTTTGGATTCTGTTATTAAAATTTTATTGGTGGCTGTCCGTTTGGTCATTCAGATCCGGCAAGTTGCATTTTTTATTCTGAATAGTGGTTGGTACCTTGGCACACTGTTTTTGTTTCTGGTAGGAGTCAGTTGTTAAGGTAGCAGTGTGGTGGAAACAGATGAGTGGTAGTGGGCTGTCACTATCGGCATGAGATTGTGCAGTGAGGAAAGAAGGAGAATAAGGTGAAGATGTGCAGTCAAACTGTGAGTAAAGTACAGTTGCATAGTTTGTTTTTTCCTTAGGTCATTTTTTTTAGTGTAGTTTTAAAATGTTGCATATTGTTCAATAGTCTGATAAAGTTTGAAAGATTGTTTCAAATTTTAGAGATTCTAACTGAGGATAGCAAGTTGCCATATGAGTTTTCAAAATTTTGGGGATAAACTAGGGTAAGTCCTTTAGAGCACATTTTGTTGTTATGCATATGCTTGAATGAGGTTGGTTAGAGAGGGCATATTAAGTGGGTATTGTAGCATATTTTTTTAATCCCCTGCTTTATTTTCCAAAACATTTACAGTGTACAGTCCAGTCCACATATATAATTTGCTATACTATGGTGACAGTTGGCCTTGGAACTAACACTTTAATAATAAATTATAATCACCCATTTAACAGAGGCTCCAGCCCAAAGGCAGGATTTGCATTTATAACACACACCTTTAATTTTAACTCATCCATTTTCATAGTTCTTATATTTCCCTGGTTCCCTTATTTTCCCACTGTGTTTCTCTGTCTCTTGTTCCATGATTATAGCCTTATTTTCATATCGTTCCAGTATTCCCATTTTTTATTTATCAAATCCATTTGGTTTATATTTCATCTTTGCCCACTCCATCTGATCTAGTTCGTGCATCACTATCATAATATCTTCCTTTGTAGGTTCCTGACTCATTTTCCATTTTCTAGTTATTTCTTTTGTTTTGGTAGTGTTAATATTAAAATTGTCACTGTTTTGATAATGCTTCCTCTGCCTCCTCCGTTCTATCTAATTCAGAGAAAAATATGTTGCATATATATTCCAGCTCTCCCTTAATACTAGTTGCATTAGTTCCTTCAAATCATTCTTGGAATTTCTCAACTTATCACAACCCCAAAAATATGTTTCCTGTCTCCCCTGTGATTACCCTTGCATCTTCCACATGTGTCCTTTAATGTTAAATTTATTTATGTTAGTGAAGCATTAGACAACTTAGCTTTTAAATTTCCCATTTTATTTGGGTCTAGATTGTAACTGCTAGTTCTATACATTTATTTATGTGTGTACATCTCTTTTCAAAGCCTATCTATTGCAGCAGTGTTGTTTTAAGTGGATTTTATGACTGCATCATAGGAGATTTGTGCACTTAACTGGTAAGAGCATTTCCATGCATACATTCAAAATGTTCATTTAGTGGCTATTTTTGATGCTGTACAAATTTCTGTACACATCTTTTTTGATATAACACTGTTTGCATTTTCTTACTTCCGCGGTGGTGCAGCGGTAGCATTCTTGCCTCACAGCAAGAGCTTCTCCTGTTCGATTCCCAGCTGGGAGTGCCTTCTGTGTGGAGTCTGCATGTCCTCCCCACGGTTGGGTGGGCATTCGAAAGACATGCGTAAATGGGCGTGCCTTCATTGAAGGTTGAACGTCGAGCTGACACCTCGGCGTTCATGAAAATCTACTGCCAATCATTAGCGGATCGGAGTTCCGCTGTGGCGACCCCTAACCAGGAAAAGACAAAAGTCAACAACAACAGTTTGCATTTTCTTGCTGGACTTGTTTCTGCCTCCATTTCTTAACCAATCTATCTTTAAGTAAGGCCTTATAGATTTTACATACTAGACCTTTGATTGATGCTATTTGCGATCTTTCATATTTCGATATATTGATTAACACAGTGTCTTTTCTCTAGTTCCCTTTCATTTTTGTTATATATAGTGTATATATATATATATATATATATATATATATATATATATCTCATGCAGACCCCTGTACTGTAATATTTCCCTACTAGTAATCTGTTGGGTTTCCCTCATCCTGTCCCAACCTACTCTCTTATCCCTACTCTGACTAACTCCCAGTAATAACATTTCTTGTTGCCCTTTCTCCACTTCTTGTTTCCCACTATATTTATTGAAAATGGATTGTTATTCAAAACTATTGGTCAAACTTTAAATATCCAAATGCTGTATTCTTAAGTATTTATTTTATTTTATCCCCTGTCAATCTCGGATAGATTTTTCTTGTTTTTGTATGACATTTTCTTTCTATGTTCCTTATTCTCTTGACAGAATGTGTGGACCAAGTTGCCCAACAAGCTGTTTCCATTTTCCAGAATATTGAAAGTTTTGCAAAAAAATATATAATAATGTTATCTGGGCTGCCTGAAAATATTCATAGAAATTTGAAACCACTACATCACTCTCCTTATTTAGTAGGAAACAGAGTTTGCCATTGTATCCACGGGTGTCCATCACCCTATATGTACTTCACTATATCTTTCTTTAGTCTTTTCCCAGAATTTGCTTCCCAGATTATATAACAGGATTTGTGACAGATATCTGTGCACTGTAAACATTTTCACTGCTTGGATTCTCTGATCCAAGTCATTAGTCAGTCATGTCTGTTTCTTCAACCTTCTTCTGATTTTTTACCCGTATTTGTTCCCACAATTCCTATATCGTTCATTGACTTTGCAAGTAAAATCCCTACTACTTAATTGTGTAATATCCATATAAATAAGGCAAATCCTGTATCAGTGAGAAGGGTGGAGTATAGTTCACTCTTCATTGCCTTAGTCTTTTCTTTGTTTTGTATCCTGAGACCTTATCAAAATCTTCCAATACCCCATATAATTTAGTAATGGCCCCTTTTGGGTAATAAATGTATATTATAATATTGTCTGCAAACATGGCCAATTTTTGCTATCCTCCTGGCCATTCTAATACATTTATATCAGATTGCTTTATCTTTTATGCTAATGGCTCCAAGTGTATGACAAAGACCAATGGTGATAGTGGACAACCCTGTTGTGTTACTTCTCCTGTCCTTATATGTCAGTCTGCAATTATCTTTATTGATCCCGTTGATCCCCAATATATTGCCTAGATTAGCCCAACAAATTCTTCATCAAAACCTATTCTTTTCAGTATTTCCATAAATACTCCCAATGTATTTGGTCAAAGGCTTTCTCAGCTTCTAATCCCAGTAACACTATCCCCTTATTCCTCCTTTTGACTTTATCTTACAATTTATGAGTTCTCAGAATGTTGACAAATTTTGCTTGCCCTTTAGAAAGCCACAGTGAGCTTCACCAATCACCCCAGGGAGGAATATCGCTTGCTTATTGGCTAATGCCTTACAATCATGCCCTAATATTACATGGGGTGATAGGAAGCTGGATTACATAGGTCCTTGTCCTCCTTCAGGCAGTATCGATACCACTGTATTTTGCCAATTTTATGGATTTTTTCCTGTATCTCATTAAATGACCATTGTCATTTTAATAATATTGTTTTCCTAAATGCCCTCCTTAATTCTATTTGGAAGCCATCACTTCTTGGTGTCTTTCCTGACACCATTTTCTGTATTTGCTGTTCTCATTCTTACAATGTCATGGAATACATTAGTTCTCGATTCACTTCATATGTCAATTTCTGCAAATTCAATCACTCTAAAAAAACTTACTAGTTTAATAGCCCAGTTCTTAAGTTCTTCACTTTTTGTATAAAGTATTACAGTAATTTCTAAATGACTTCCTCATAATCTCTGTATCTTTAATCATCTTTCCTGTCTTTGAGAATTTTAATTTGAAAATAGCTCTTTCAGCCTTCAGGGGGTTATTGTATAGTATTTCCTCAAGGCTACTTGTTTTGTATTAACCAAATCCTCCAGTGTACTTCTCTATTTACCTTCTAAATGTAAAAGTTACTCCTTTTCTAACTCTTCAGTTCTTTCTTGAAGCTCTTTCACTCTCATTAATTTCCCACTCTCGCACCTTCTTTTTTCTAACTAGCACTGTTTGCTGGCCTTTTGTATTTTCTTATTCAACTCCTTTTTCCACATTTTCTACTCCTGAACTCTTCCCCATTTGTTCCCTTTGCACCTTTGTCTCTGCCTCTTCTAAATACCTTTTTAAAATCTCTCCCATTCCTTTGACTTTTATCCATCCTATATCCAATCTTCAGTGTCAATCCCATCTCATCCATGTATGAATATTCTGTTTCTATTTTCAGATATGCTTGATCAGTATGGGGTAGATTAGTAGCTTTCTTACTATTCCCTCATGCTCCATGGTTGTGTACCATCTGACTATTCAACCCATTGTTCTGCACTGCTCAGACTTTTAGGAATAATATCTAGCACTTGGTAAAGATCCCCCAAATCTCCAAATTCATAGAGATTTATGATACTTCTAAAAATCTACTTTTAAGTTTTTATGTTTCATTGGTCACCCACTCACATCCTGCTTGCCCATTATTAAATTTCAATCTGTAGTCAACAGTCTTATGCCTTGCATACATTGTGTCATTTAGAATATTATTTAAGTTCTACAGTTTTTGTCCTTTTCTTTGTCTTCCTTTATACACTAAACCTTTATCTTCATTTTCCTCCCAGTATGCCCATTGTGTTCATTTACTCTTTGCAACTTTGTTTCCTGTTGAATTCCCTTTCATTTTCCCCTGCTTAAGTTATATATTCAATGGACTAGAAAAGGATGCAGTCTGCCTACATTCAGAAGTTTGCCTACTGTAGTGCATTCTCAGAGTAGGTACATTTAGTTATGGGGAGTGTGGGGAGCAATGCCCCCCCCCCAGTTGTGTGGGTTTGAAATACTTCAGTGTGTTTTTTTTTTTGTGTGTGAATATTGGCCGACTGTCTCTTTTCCCTGGGAAAATTATTGGTGATGTGAGGAGTCATTTAAGTGAATGTTTGGTGAAGACGTCTCATTCATTTTGGATTCAGGGAAGTGGGTCTTCACTCATTTGAAGTACACCCATATATATATATATATATATATATATATATATATATATATATATATATATATATATATATATATATATATATATATATATATATATATATATAGATATATGTATGTATGGGTCTACTTCTGTTTATCGAAAGCTCGTTCTTTTGAATAACAGAATTACAACCCCATTTACACAAAAGTGCACTTCACTGAAAGTGCATTTTCATGAATATTGGTAAACTGAACCACACAAAAACAAATGTACACTGCAAAAACAGTTTTGCAGCGGGACAAGCCCCCCTGGATCCCAATGTGAGGGGCTGTGCCCCCCATACCCCCACTGCTTATATATAGTATCTCCGAGATCACATTACAATGGGGAAACATGTATATTTCCTTATTCCCACTGTAGCGTGCTTCAGTGATGCAGTGTTGCTTTTGTTTTTTATGACTGATTCGGTGAACCGGTGTTCACGAAACTGCACTTTGCAAAAGTGCAGTTTCGGTTGAGTGCACTTTTGCTGAAGTGGGGTCGTACTTCTGTAATTCAGAAGAATGAGCTTTTAATAAACAGAAGTTGACCCATTTATATAAATATATATATAAGGATAGTAGTTTGATGTGTGTTTTCTTTTTGACTGCAGAGCCTATGTGAAGATCAAATTTTAACTTGTCAGTGATGCTACCTAATAACGTGTGGAGAAAATTTGAGATCAGTGAAATTTCGATTTAGATTTTTGGGAAGAAATTAAGTAGTTTGTTTTTTTGAGGAGTTTAAAGGAAGTTGGAATTTTCTTAGCTAGTTTCATCAGAGATGAAAGTGTCCTGTGTGATGGATAGACTTCATGCCGCACAGACTAGTGTAGAACACTACCACTTACAAACACTTAGGAAATGGAACATCTAGGAAGACAAACTCCAATAAGAAACAACTGCTTTACTCAAAAGCGATGCACACGGTTAAGCACTTTTGTCAATTGATAGACCTCTTCAGAGTCGCAAGTGTAACATGTAATCAGGCTTAAAAAAATGAATGGATCAACCGAGTAAACAAACAAACCAATCAAACGCAAGTCCTCTGTTTACCGCATTAAATCTGTAAAGGGATATATATCTTAAAGTTAAAATCCTATAAAGTCAATGCCTGAATGCAGTTACTAAATGTTTAAAGATTTTAAACAAAAACTTAAAAAGAATGCAGTTAAATAATAGTTGCTGCTCTCTCTTAAGCTCACTACTAATGGAAATATCGTCATTTAAAGTGGGGAGACTGGCTGCATCAAATTTCAATTGCCAAAACATCTCTTGGTGCAACAACTGATTCTGCCAGTCACCCAGAAAGGCAGAAAGCTGTATTTGTTCATGAACCAAAAATTTATATTTACTAAGTCGTGGGCAAATATGAGAGTGCCTTGCCAAGGCACTTTTGTTGTTATTGTGCTGAATACTATATAAATGTTGGTAAATTCTTTTGTTCAGTGAATTCTTGATGTTGGCTATGTAAAAGGCAGGGCTTGTATCACAAGTGGTGAAATAGATCACTTGTACTGAATAACAGTTGAATTTACCACCACTGTTTAATTGGTTAATCTTGATTAACTGTGTACCGTCATAGCTGATGTTAATGAATGGACACTGTTTACAACAACCACATCTCATGATCTTTGGCGTCCTTGACTGGTTTCTCCAGTAGGTATTTGAATTTAAGCTTATTCTTAAATGTAAATCTGGTGGGACTTGCAAAGTAACTCTTGATGTCATTGTCACATTGCAGTATGAACCGATTTTTTCTCAAAATGCCTTGGATGTCTTTGGCATCCAAAGAATAGTGAAGAACCATATTGGCATTATTGGAAAAAACTGACTTTTCTTGCATAGTCACAACATCTGTCATTGATTTAAGACCATTCAAAATAATGGAAGAATATCTCCTGTTTCTTTGAGCCCACACATCGTCCTGCAATTATTCTAGCAGGGAAGATGAATACTCTCTGTCAGACAACATTGATTTCAGTACATCGAACTGTTGCAGACAGATATTGTCATCTGAAGTCATGTGAAATTCTAATAAGTTGACTTTTGATGACCCCATTCTTTTGATGAAAGGGGTGGCAGCTATTGAATGAAAGAAAAGCATTACATATGGTGGGCTTCCTGTAAATCTGTGTTGATAAGCTCCCATCAATTCACTTCGTGATCTCAACATCCAAAAAATTTTGTTCAGGATTAGTGACAAAAGTACATTTTAAAAAGGTGGTACTGTTCTGTAAGAAATCCAAGAATTCTTTGAATTCCACCACTTTGCAGACCAGGATGATCCAATAAATCATCAATGTATCTATAGTACCCAATGCATTTGCCAAACATAGGGAACCAACTCCCACCACATCAAAACTGCATTGACGAACAAGGGAGCGAATGCTACCCCCATAGCAACACCCAGCTGCTGTTTAAAAAAAATCCCCATTAAAAGATAAAAAGTTGTTCATGAGAATGATGTCCATGAAATCTAGTAACAAGTGGGTGTCATTGTGGTTGCGAGAACCATATTTCATTACGATGTCACCAAACCAGCCCAACTCCACATCGTGGGGGATGACAGTGAACAAACTCTGTGTACCACACGTTGCAAAGATGTATGTAGATTCACACTCAGTGCCTTTCACTTTATTAAGTACATCCCAAGAATCCCGTATAATATGTGGGAATTTGACCAACAAGGTTTTGAGTTTCAAATCAATAAATTTGGCAGTTGGTTCTATTGCTGAACCACAGGCGGCAACTATGGGGTGGATCCGATATGTTGGATTGAATCTTGGGAATACTAGAGATGTTAGGGATGACTGGATGGTTCACCCCTCTATCACAGCTAACCCTCCCCTGCAAGTGGTGATTAATGTGGTTTCAGTTTTATACCTTCTGCTAGGGCCAATATTGAGGAGACACAGTATTAGACTTGAAACGTTTTGGTCGTAAGTTAAATATTAACATCTTATTTGGTGACAGAGATAGTTCCGACTTGCACCTTAACAAACTCAAAAGGAAAAGCACAGCTAACCCTCCCCTGCTTCCTATGATTAATGTGCTTGAAAAAGCCTGCAAGAAAGAGATTCAAGAGTTATTAAAAAAACAAGAGAAACAAAATATATTTCAATATGTCCAATGAGGACAGATTGATTTTGGGAAATATCATGAATGATAGAAGTAGAAGATGCATTAAACCTGATAAAGGATGGGCCCTTGTAATTATGGCTTGGCATGATTACACAGGGTGTTGGCATAGTTTATTAAATAATGAGCAAGTCAGTACTGCAGGTTCCATCAATGAGATTAATGTGGCATACCGGGTTTATCAAGGTAGCCCTTGACAAATTATTTCTGTTCGACAACATTTCTCAGGGGCTATATGACTTTCTAAGAATGGACCATCCAGTTATCCCTAAAATCTTTGGTATTCCCAAGATTCATTCCAACATATCAGATCCACCCTTACCCCTCATATTTGCCTTCTGGGGTTCAGTAATAGAACTAGTCATCAAATTTATTGATTTGAAACTCAAAACCTTGTTGGTTAAATTCCCACATATTATATGGGATTCTTGTGTCTTAATAAATTGAGAGACATTGAGTTTGAATTTACATACATCTTTGCGATGTGTGATATACAGAGTTTGTTCATTGTCGTCCCCCACAATGTGGGGTTGGATTGGTTTGACAACATTGTACTGAAATATGGTTTTCTCTCAACCACACTGATGCCCAGTTGATACTAGATTTCATGGACATCATTCTCAGCAACAACTTTCTATCCTTTGACAGGGAGTTTTTTAAACAGCAGCTGGGTGTTGCCATGGGGCAGCATTCACCCCCTTGTTTGCCAGTAGGAGTTGGAAAAACTGTTCAAGCAAACTATGATTGGCAAATGCATTGGGTACTATAGATACCTTGACAATTTATTGATCATCTGGGATGGCACAGTGGCAGAATTCAAAGGATTCTTGGATTGCTTACAGAACATTACCACATTTTTTAAAATGCACTTCCTTCACTAGTCCTGAACAAATTAATTATTTGGATGTTAAGATCATGAAGTGAACTGATGGGAATTTACCAACACAGATTTACAGAAAGCATACCTTTTGTAACACTTTTCTTTCATTCAGTAGCTGCTACCCCATTCATCAAAAGAATGGGGTCATCAAAAGTCAACTTGTTAGGATTTTACTCTTGACTTCAGATGACAATATTTGTCTGCAACAGTTTGATGTATTGAAATCAATGCTGTCTGACAGAGGGTATCCATTTCCCTGCTAGAACAATTGCAGGACAATGTGGGCTCAGAGAAATGGGAGATATTCTCTCATTATTTTGAATGGTCTTAAATCAATGACAGCTGATGTGACTGCGTCTATATTACCTGATCGAACGTTAAGCTGTATATCACCTCATTAGCTTGACAAGTCTGATCTATAAAGCCATTGAGCATATTATTATGGAGCTCATAAACAAGGACATAGGCAAGGACATAGGCAATCTCCAAGCACTTGACCCCAAACAATTCGGATTCGTCAGGGGCAGATCTTGCCTGTAGAACCTGGTTGACTTCTTTGAGACTGTCACCAAGGCTCTGGATGAGGAAAAGTTAGTACATACAGCTTATTTTGACTTGTCCAAGGCCTTTGACTCAATCTCCCACTCAGGCATCATTAAAAAGGCTAACTCATCTTGGCGTAAATCCCTATCTCGTCAGGTGGGTGGCCACCTGGCTCACCGATAAGACCTACCAGGTCAAAATAGATGCCACCACCTCCAACAGCAGACCTGTCACAAGTGGTGCTCCCCAGGGATCTGTCCTAGGACCCCCTACTGTGTGGCATCTACTTCTCAGAGGTTCAGGCTGAGACAAAGAGCCTGTGGCTGACCAAGTTTATAGATGACTGTAAGTTGGGTGGTGTCATTGACTCCCCACTGATGTTATCATATTGCAAGAGGGTCTCACAGCAATAAATGACTGGTGCCAAAGTCATGGCCTTAAGTTAAAAGCAAAAAAAAGTATTATCATTCCATTTGGCAAAAACATGGCCCCTACTAATTACCACATCAACGGCAACCCCCTTAGCACAGAACCTGTGGTGAGAGACCTGGGTACTCAGGTTGACAACAATCTCACATTTGACCATCATGTAGCAGCGGTGGTCAGAAAATCCTTTTCTTGGTTCATCTCAAAGTAAAGGGATTGCATCCAGAAAAAAAGAAGGTTATTGCCTCTCTGTACTCCTCCCTCATTAGGCCTATAATTGAGTATAATGCCCTGTTTGGTATGTGCCTCTCCAAACACTTGCACCAACTGGAAAGGGCACAGAAATACCTGACAAAGAGAATCCATGGCCTCCAACACCTGTCCTATGTGGTCAAGCTCAAATCACTATCACTCTATTTGGTATTGTACAGATTGCTCAGAGGTGATCTTTGTCTCGCCTACAAGGCAATATCAGACCCTGCCCTACTAGAGATGCTCCATATCCGTAAGTCTAACTCCTCGCGCATTACCCACTCGAAAGGCCTAAACATATGTGACATCAACAAAACCTGCTGGAGAGACAGGTTTGTCTCCCAGAGGCTGCCCCATCTCTGGGATAGGCTTCCCATACGTGCCAAATAGAGTCCCTCACTGACCCTCTTCAACCGCAACCTTGATGAGTGGATGGGAAACCACAAATTTCTCCCAGGGGTTCCACCTTTGTCCCTCACTGACAGGGATGACAGGTGCTGACTGAGGTTTCTTTTTTGGGGATAAACTCTTGGCTAGGCTTGTAGGGGCCCCAGGGCCATTAGCCTAGTAACCACCTATGATCCTAAGATCCTATGGTAAACAGAGGACATGTGTTTGATTGGTTTACTCAGCTGATTTATTCAGTATTTTAAGCCTGATTACATGTTACACTTGTGGTTCTGAATAGGTCTACCAGTTGATGAAAGCACTTAACATTGCGTATCGTTTTTGACTAAAGAAGTTATTTCTTGTTGGAGTTGGGCTTCACAGACTAGTGTAGAGTTGTCAGCGTATTGAATGATGGAAGCAGGTTTGATTCTTTGTGCATATCATTTACGAAGATGTTGAAGAGAATGGGTAATAAAATGGAGCCTTAGGGACACTTGTTGTAACTGGGAGGGAAATAGACTGGGAGTCAGTCCATCTTACAGTTGGGGTGCAGTTTTTTAGGTTACAGGTAAACCAACTAATAGTGGAGCAGGCTAGACCAATAAAATGGAGTCTGTTTGGAGAAAGTTGATGTGAAACTATACCAAAAGCTTTGAACATGTCAAAGAAAGAGACTGGAGATAATATGGCTAGAGCTCCTTCTTTGGTCAACACTAACGAGGAAATGTAGTAAGGAAGTTTCAGTAGTGTGGTGGGGTTAAAAGCCGGGCTGGGGAGGAAAGAGCTGTTCATTTTCAAGTTGAAAGGTTAGAAGTTGTTGAAGAATGCATCTTTCAAGTACTTTTGGTGGGATTGCTATGGGGTGATAGATCGCCTAGTCACTGTACTACCTTTATGAAGATATATTATGAAGGAGTCTTTCCATAGGCAGGAATGTAATTTTCTATTATGGGTCTAGTTATGAAAATAGATACTGGATAACTTATACTATTGACAGCTACACTGAAGTATTTGAACTTGTTGTAGGCTTCAGTTTTTGAATATGTTTTTTGATGGCATTGGTGGGGATGGTTTGTAAATTGAGCTAGGGTGTGCAGTTAGGGCCATGGGATTGGTAGTGGATGAGCTAGGATTATTGTCCGGGGAGTTTAGGGAGGTGCTGGATATGAAGCAGATTGAATTTGCCTGCTATGTTTTTGTTACATTCTGATGGGAAGTGATTTGGAGTGTGTTTTCATTTTGCCAGAAATGCTTGGGTTTTTTGAATGTCTGACCTGTTTGTTGGAGAAGAAAATGTCTTTGACTCTAAGAGCTTGTGTCTTAGTATGTTTTTTGAGACAGTGATATTTCTAGTTTTATTTGGTTTCTGTTTATGTGCCATTGTTTCCAGACTTGAGGCAGTATTTACTTTTACTGTTTTGTGTCTAGGTGTGGCTTGCTGGTTGAGCGTAGTTAAGAAGAATCATTAATGTAGGAGACAAATTCACCCCGTGCAATGTTTAATTTTGATTTTTGCTGAGAGTTAATCATTAGGGGTTTAGACGACTTGGGTAAAGATTTATTTATAGTGGCAGCTTATGTTATATTATGCATCATAGTAGGCTACACAACTTGTGGTGTGTGCCAGTGATGCTCACAGTCTGCATTTTTTGTGTAGCTAGTATTGCAAGGGCCTGTATCATATCCTGGAAGTGTGTAAAGACACTATTGCTAAGAGGGATACTGCATGAGGCATAGCTATTTTTGAAGTTTGCAGTTTTTGGAAAGGAGCATTGCTTAATTAGGCGGTTCACACCATTAGGACCACAGTAGGACCACAGTAGGAACACCTTTTCAGGTGCATTGATCAGGATTTGATTTGACTAGGAAGGGGACAGGGAGAAACAGGTGTCTCTTCTTTCTTATATCCCAGCAGATGTTCTAAAAGTAATGAATCTGATATAACAGCAAGTTCTGTACATGCAGTAACATGCAGCCAGGCATGGAGACAATTATGTGGGGAGGGTAGCAAGGAGAGTGACACAGCCAACACCCCCACCTCCAGTAGCAGCTGGTAATGTGATTGTTTCATGTAAAAAAAAACTAGGTAGAAACAGAAAGCCTGAACCTGAGCCACAGCTGTCAAGTGGTACCGGACTTCTATGCAGGGGGCTACCTCAGGAGAAGAGATGGTTGATGAAGTAAGTCTAAATCATGGACACAGTTGTTAAAAATGCTATGCTTTGGTTCTAAGGAGAATTGGGATGGATCACAGAGAGAGAGATGAGACGGGTACATCTTTGAGATAGAATATTTGCTCTCTTATCATAAGCTGTCCCAGCATTTCAAAAATTAACTTAACATGCACTCACTCACCTATGAAGGAACATGCTTATTTCTGCAAAGAAATCATGAACACCCTCCTGTGCTTTTCTTCAATGTACACCTTTCTTTGAACTTCAGAAATTTGTTTAAAACATTCAAATAAATAGTTTTCGACTATGAATTAGTCTACTTTGTTATCATCAGATAGTTTACTTCAACCATTCATAACTTTGCCTGAAAGCATTAAGAAACTCACACATTACTCCTGGTCAGTTCTATGCTGACTACACACAGTTTCAAAATTAAATTAAAATTATCAAAGGCATCCACATATTTTTACTCGGGGAAACAATTCAGTACTGACCTTGATGTCTGTTGCTGGGTTTTTGCACCATTTACTGTACACCTGCTAGAGAATAATCCATTCTGCTTCATGCTGACACGTGTTCCTCTCCTACTTCTCATAGTGATGTGTCTGTTCAGTATTAGAAGATAAAAACTAGCAGAAACTAATGCTAGTGTAGCTTGCAGGTTCAGTGAATACTTTATAGGTACTACTTGTCGCATCTGCCAACAGACTGTAGATGTACTTCATTCATCTCACCTTAAATTGTAGTACTAATCTGACAATTTCTCATTTGAACTAGTCCCATTTACTATGATAAAGAAATAATAAAACAGACTAAAACCCACTACATTAGCAGCAGGCAATGCTCCTTTAGAATATCTTACATTAGACACAGATGGAATAAGCTACCTAATCTCCATATTAATCAACAGATCCTTAGAAGAATTTTATGTTCCAAAACTATGGAAAACCTCTTACATTGTACCAGCACATAACATTTGTTACATTTAGTTCAAATTATACATTTTTTGTCTGATTATAGTTGCATTCATCATCAAATCCTAACCTTTTTGCTAGAAGAATCATTAACCCTCCAACATGGCCTCTGGACCCATCACAGCACTAAAACTGCCCTACTACACTTTCTAGATGCAGTCAACCAAAACAGTAGTATTGATAACCCTGTTTCTACACCTCTCAAAGGTATTTGACAGCATATCTCATCCTCTCTTCTCAACAAACTGTCACAACCAGAACTAAGCAGCACTGCCATTGAATGGCTTTCTTGTTACTGCAACAGCAGTACCTAACCTGACAACTGGCAGGATTCCTTTTCTACTCAGCAAACAGTACAAACAGGAGTGCCACAGGGGTCAATGCTAGGACCTCTGCTGTTTAATACAATCATAAATGATGCATACAAGGCAGCCAAACATGCAAAAAACAGAATATGTTGAGAATGCAACTCTTGTCTTTTTGGCCACTATACTATACAAACACCAAGCAGTCACCCAAGACTCCTTCTCCTCTACTAAGGCATGGCTGGAACAATTCCATCTACTCTTGAACCCCCCAACCCCCCATGTAAATTAAATACATTTATCTCCAGTAACCTCCCACTAGCTATCACTGCACTAAAGATAAGTCACCCATACCAAGTTACTGGGAGTCATTATAGAATACAAACTTAAATTTGGCCAGGATTATCAGAGCTGTTGTCCAAAAAAAAAAAAAAAACACTGCAAATTAGGGCTACTTTACAAAGCTATACCATTTCTTACTGACAGGAAAGTAACTGCATCATCCTTCTTATTCTTAGCCTGCATTGTGTACAATTTTCATAATCTTCAGACTAGACTAATGCACAAAACTTGAAGACTGTTATAGTAAAATAAATACATTTGCTTCCAACCTCCCAAACTGAACCCATCATTGTATTTCCTTGCAGAATTTGAACTGGCTAGAACTACCACACTGCATGTCGTATACACATAATGGCACATAAAATACTACAAACCACGAAGTACAGACTGGTAACCAAAAAATTACAGTAACCTTAAATCATTGGATATTAAAATAAAAGTCTTTATTTCACCACAGGACCATAAGACCAACACAAGAACAACGAAAACTTCACCATGGAACTAAGCGCTTTCACCCTCTCGTCCTAGGGCATCATCAGAGTACAAATTTTAGAAAAAACATCATCCCTTAAATACAGATACTACATAATTAGTTAATTATATAATAATGTAATCAATCAATTATACAATATTCTAATTAAAATGATAGAAACCCTTGTCTTTTAAAGTGACAGGTCTGATTAAAATAAACATGGACATGAACTAGAGCGTAATATATAAAACTAACAGTATTGCACATAATATGTATATCTAAATTGTACAAATAAGAAAGGAGCATATATTTAGTCAATAAAACCATACTAAATATATAATGTGTGACAAAAGATATAGAATTTATAAACATAAAAATTTCAAGTTGAATTAAAAATTGTTCAGATGTTATTGAAATATTGTTAAAAATAAAATTAAAATTATTATGTTATTTAAATACTATGAACATGTTATTTGTATAAAACTACTATGTTGTTAATAAATAAATAATTGTAGTATAAATATAAAAATTATAAAAATTAAATAACATGTAAAGAATTCCTAATATTGTATAAGAAATTCTATAAAGATGATCAGTTGCAATAAATATTAACAATCAATTAATATATTAAAAATATATTAAAATATTTTTATTAAAATTTTTTTTATATATTAGTAAATGTTTAATAACTTAAATAATTTACCATAGAACAATTGATGCTAAAACCACATAAATATTGACATATAATATCGTAAAAACTTGTTCAATATAATTTATGAAACATATACTTACACTACGAATAATAATCAATTTATATAAGGACTTATAATATATTAAAGAAAATATATTAAAAAATATATATATGATTATGTATAAACTTTAAATATAGTTAGTTTTAATAAATTTGACTAAATTTAAATAAATTTGGTTTGAATAAATTTGGTGGCTGAAAAAATTGCTAAATGAACTGTGATTTAAGCTTTAGTATACTAGCAATAGAAATTTGATCATTGATTCCTGGATCTTTACTTGCATTTAATCTAAGTTGCCAAAGACATTCTTTGGCTTCTAATAGGCTTTTAATGTCACCACCTTGTTGTGCTTTACTGTAAACAATTCTATCGATGACAAAAAACAGGAATTTTTTGAAATTAACGCAACCAATGCTGTGATTGTATAGAGCACTAGTCTGCTTGTGATTTCTAATATCGCTCACATGCTCTATCATTCTTGTTTTTAATTTTTCTGTTCGTTTTCCCTACATAGAACGCTTGGCATGCTGTGCAAGTAGCTACGTATACTACCATAACTGAATTACAGTCACATACTCCTGGACATCTAATGGTCTTCTCATAGTTAGTAATTGAGAGGTATGGTCCATTATTAATGAATCTACATATGCGGCATGCACCACATTTATTCATCTTAGATTTCATAAACAATTCATTGTTCATACAATTTTCAAATATACTTTTAAGACTATGTCCTTTACTGAACGTAACCTTGGGTTTATCTCCTAAAATATTTACTAATTCTTTATTAGATTCTACGACGATATTCCATGAGTCATATACCGCTTTGACAATTTGATCTGATGTTTCGTTAAAAGGAATGACGAAAGTGTCATGTCCTATGCCCTTAGATTTAGAAACTACTTTTGAATTTAATCCATATCTTAAAATAGGTTTATATAAAACCAATCTATTCATCAAAATATCCTGACCTATATTATGAACCAAATCTACTGGGTAGGCTGTACTTGTAAACATGTTTTGTAATTTTTCAAGTTCCTTTCTAAACATGTCATCATTGCTCACTATCCCAGACAACCTCACCATCTGTCCTTTTACCAAATTTCTTTTCTGATGGACAGGGTGACAGCTGTCGAAGTGTAAAAATGAATTGGAGTATGTCTTCTTCCTGTAAATATTGGATTCAAATATATTGTCTTTCAAGGTAATTGTAATATCCAAAAAGTTAATTGTATTGTTAGAAATATGACTCATGAATTTTAAAAAAATCTGTTGTTTGTCCTAAATATATAATAAATTCATTAAACTGTGCCTCGGTGCCTCTCCAAAAAATCAAAATATCGTCCAAATAACGTAAATATAATAAGATCTTACTCCAATAACTACTAGTGAATACATATTCAGATTCCCATGCTGCCAGAACTAGATTAGCATAAATAGGGGCACATTTTGCACCCATAGCCACACCTTTTTGTTGTCTAAAATAACTACCGTTAAAATAAATAAAATTATTTTCCAAGACTAATTCTAACATCTCAAATATCAATTGGTTCTCAGTACTGTTGTTTTGTTTATGTGTATTAAGGCATGCTTCAAACAACTCAATGCCTTCCTGATGTGGAATCACAGTGAAAAGATTGATTACATCCACAGTAGCCATCACAGTGTCGAAGTTAACATCAACATTGTTAATAAATTGTCTTATAGAGTCAAGACAATGCCATGAATCTCTTGCAATGTGTGGTAGTCTCGTTAACATATCTTTACATTTAAAATCAATGTAAGCCGCTAAGGCTTCGGTCTTTGAACCTATTGCCGAGACTATTGGTCTAAATGGTGGATTATCAGTATGTTTGTGAATTTTGGGAATTCCGAAAATAGATGGTATTTTAGGGAATTCCACAAAGATGTACTGATAAACCATTGAATCAATCCTTCCGTCCATTAAGTATTCATAGATTAACCAATCAGTTTTAATGTAGGCCTTATTTACCTCATGCCTACTAACCTTTTCATACGTTGCCTCATCATCTAAAAGTGTGAGCATCCTGTTCTCATAATCAACATTTAACATAATAACCACCCCCCCACCTTTATCGGGTTTCATAATTCTGAATTTATCAGAACTTGTTAATTCCTGTAAACAAAATTTTTCAGCTGACGTTAAATTATGCTTGAAAACATTCTTCTCATTTAACGTTCTTCTAATATGTATCTCACAAAGTTTTTCAAAAACTTGTATCAAATAATTCTGGGGTGGGATAAAAGTACTATGACGTTTTAGTGTCAAATTATTGGAATCTTGAGACAAAACATTTGAGTCTTGAAAAAATATTTTTAAGTTTAAGAGCCTAGTATATGTTTTTAAATTTATTAAAACTTTACCAATATCTAACTTAAAATTAGGGACAAAGGTGAACCCTTTACTAAACAAGTCCAAATACTTATTGTCAAAATTCTTTTTAGTGTAGTTATATAAATTAAAACCCAAATGTGTGACAATTTGGCAGTCAAACAAATTCTGAGTTACTGCCTCATGTTGACATGAACTCGTGGTGTTAGAATTTTCAATATTAATCAATTGTTGTGCTTGAATTATGGCTTCAGAGGTTGAATTATTAACTGTATCGACAATTTCATGATCAATGTTATGATTAAATTCAGTTAATGTCACCATCTGGACATTCTCGGGCCTCGATTGTTGTAATTTGTTGGGATATATTGATTGTAACTGCCCTGTCTCTCCCTTATTCTTTCCAACCTTCTTAATGTAGGCTTGTCTAAAAAATCTGACTCTAAACACTCATCATTATGATTAATATTATTACCATTGTTAACATTACTTCGGTGTGTATTGTCCTGATTGTCAGTTGAATTAAATCGATTTATAACTCTATCAACACTGAAATTAACATGGTTCTGACTAATACGCTTCATGTTTTTGTACTCTCTAAAATGCACGTACGCTCTATTATTTCTGTAATCATGACTATCTCTCTCAATCTTAATATTTTTGATTTCCAGGCCTTTATTAATATATCTGTCCAAATCTTTAAAAATGTTTTCCATTCTAAATTTATTATGCTCAAATAATAAATCCGTCTTAATGTCATTATCTAAACCACATAACCTTTCCTTTAAAACTTGTAACTTATCTGTATTATTACGAATAATAAGTTTCAAAAGTTCCAACCCAGTTTTATCAAACAATTGTATCAATTCAATAAAAAATGGTGTACCTTCCACAAAACCATTAGGCAATTTAAATATACGTAGTCCCTTTGGGACCTGTTTTAACTCCAAACAGCATTCTAAGAATGCATTGTCCATCTGTAAGGATTTAAAATTCTTTAATGTTTTTTCAAACTCAGAAAAACGTGAATTCAAAGTACCCAAGTCTCTTGTTACCACTGAACCATCTCTGTTTAATGAAGGAGCAGAAAGAAAATCATGTAAGTCCAAGTTCCCATCCAAGGGAATATTCCTGTTCATGTCCCCACGTCGTGCCGTCTGATTTTGATTTTGACCACTATTGCGTCTGTTGTCAGTGTTGGAGTCAGTGTTCAAAGATGCTTACACACCCTCTGTCTTGCACCACCACATGCTTAAGAGGACTTTTTGAACGTTGTCTTACAACACGCCCATGTGAACTGGTGTTGGGCGTTGAATGCAGGGTAAGTAGTTGTTCCTGTGATTCAGTAATAAACAGATCACCTTCAATCCCTGCATTTTGTTGTTGATCATGTAATGCTTTAATAAGCTTGTTGGTGATGTCAAGGTGCTCCTGCAGTAATCGCTGCATGACTGAAGGTGTAATAAATGAGAACACTGACTATCAGCTGAAACACAACCCCAATAGTGAATGTTGATTGTCCGTAAAACTACAGCTCAAAGCAAGGTGTCAGCCCAAAAAGCTGCCTGATGCTGATTGAGTATTCAGCAAAAGAATGCTGAAATGACCGACAATCAGCTGAACACGATCCCAATAGTAAAAGTTGATTGTCCATAAAGATTACTGCTCAAAGCAATGTTTCAGCCCAAGAGACTGGTTGATGTTGATCTGGTTTTCGGTAACTGAGAGCTGTAATTACCGAAAACAACCAGCTGACAATTCACCAAGAAAAGAGTGAAAAAGCAATACGAGTTGTCCATAAAACATACAGCACTATGCAACAGGTCTGCCAAGAAAGCAAGCTGACGCTAGTGTAAACTCCGTAACTGAGTACGGGTTTCTTGAACAATGTCAGCTAAACAGCAAAACAGTAAAAGACTGTGTAAACGCGTAGGTAGTAATTTGTTAAAATAACACACCACAGCTTGTTATTGTCTGTAAAACATCCAGCACTGTGTAACAGATCTGCCAAGAAAACTAGCTGACGCTAGTGTAAACTCCGTAACTAAGTACGGGTTTCTTAAACAATGTCAGCTAAACAGAAAAAAACTGTGTATACACGCAGGTAGTAGTTCCTTTAAATAACACACAGCTTTTTGAAGATGATTGACCAGGTGGAAGGCCAAGAAATTACCGTTTGAACGGTTGCCACTTTTACTCAATATGTTTGGATATAGTTTGGATATAGTTCACAATATAGATGTTCATAAAAAAATTAAATGCCAACAGTCAATTAATCCAAAGAAGCTATATTATTGTAGGATGATGTTTTACTATAAATATACAAACACACACATTGTATATCGAATGTCAATAGCCAGCACAAGGATTGCAATAGAATCAACCATCGCTGTATCTCAAAAAATACGAATTATAGCTCTTGAATGAAACGCAGCTTACACAGTGTAGCAAACAGAGAATTCACTTGCAATTACCTCAAATTAGTTGAAACTTGCCAAACGACCTCTCGCATGTATATAAAGCAGTTTGTAGAAAAAATGCGATGATGTTGTCAATAATTCAGCAGTTTCACTGTATTCACAAATATTCAACAAAAACATTTTATAAATCTTGTTGGTCCATACAAATACGCCAATCCAAGATCAAACAGGCCACTGAAACAAATGTAGATAACAAACCACGAAGTACAGACTGGTAACCAAAAAATTCCAGTAACCTTAAATCATTGGATATTAAAATAAAAGTCTTTATTTCACCACAGGACCATAAGACCAACACAAGAACAACAAAAACTTCACCATGGAACTAAGCGCTTTCACCCTCTCATCCTAGGGCATCATCTGAGTACAAATTTTAGAAAAAACATCATCCCTTAAATACAGATACTACATAATTAGTTAATTATATAATAATGCAATCAATCAATTATACAATATTCTAATTAAAATGATAGAAACCCTTGTCTTTTAAAGTGACAGGTCTGATTAAAATAAACATGGACATGAACTAGAGCGTAATATATAAAACTAACAGTATTGCACATAATATGTATATCTAAATTGTACAAATAAGAAAGGAGCGTATATTTAGTCAATAAAACCATACTAAATATATAATGTGTGACAAAAGATATAGAATTTATAAACATAAAAATTTCAAGTTGAATTAAAAATTGTTCAGATGTTATTGAAATATTGTTAAAAATAAAATTAAAATTATTATGTTATTTAAATACTCTGAACATGTTATTTATATAAAACTATGTTGTTAATAAATAAATAATTGTAGTATAAATATAAAAATTATAAAAATTAAATAACATGTAAAGAATTCCTAATATTGTATAAGAAATTCTATAAAGATGATCAGTTGCAATAAATATTAACAATCAATTAATTAATATATTAAAAATATATTAAAATATTTTTATTTAAAATTTTTTTTATATATTAGTAAATGTTTAATAACTTAAATAATTTACCATAGAACAATTGATGCTAAAACCACATAAATATTGACATATAATATCGTAAAAACTTGTTCAATATAATTTATGAAACATATACTTACACTACGAATAATAATCAATTTATATAAGGACTTATAATATATTAAAGAAAATATATTAAAAAATATATATATGATTATGTATAAACTTTAATTAAATATAGTTAGTTTTAATAAATTTGACTAAATTTAAATAAATTTGGTTTGAATAAATTTGGTGGCTGAAAAAATTGCTAAATGAACTGTGATTTAAGCTTTAGTATACTAGCAATAGAAATTTGATCGTTGATTCCTGGATCTTTACTTGCATTTAATCTAAGTTGCCAAAGACATTCTTTGGCTTCTAATAGGCTTTTAATGTCACCACCTTGTTGTGCTTTACTGTAAACAATTCTATCGATGACAAAAAACAGGAATTTTTTGAAATTAACGCAACCAATGCTGTGATTGTATAGAGCACTAGTCTGCTTGTGATTTCTAATATCGCTCACATGCTCTATAATTCTTGTTCTTAATTTTCTGTTCGTTTTCCCTACATAGAATGCTTGGCATGCTGTGCAAGTAGCTACGTATACTACCATAACTGAATTACAGTCACATACTCCTGGACATCTAATGGTCTTCTCATAGTTAGTAATTGAGAGGTATGGTCCATTATTAATGAATCTACATATGCGGCATGCACCACATTTATTCATCTTAGATTTCATAAACAATTCATAGTTCATACAATTTTCAAATATACTTTTAAGACTTTGTCCTTTACTGAACGTAACCTTGGGTTTATCTCCTAAAATATTTACTAATTCTTTATTAGATTCTACGACGATATTCCATGAGTCATATACCGCTTTGACAATTTGATCTGATTTTTCGTTAAAAGGAATGACCAAAGTGTCATGTCCTATGCCCTTAGATTTAGAAACTTCTTTTGAATTTAATCCATATCTTAAAATAGGTTTATATAAAACCAATCTATTCATCAAAATATCCTGACCTATATTATGAACCAAATCTACTGGGTAGGCTCTACTTGTAAACATGTTTTGTAATTTTTCAAGTTCCTTTCTAAACATGTCATCATTGCTCACTATCCTAGACAACCTCACCATCTGTCCTTTTACCAAATTTCTTTTCTGATGGACAGGGTGACAGCTGTCGAAGTGTAAAAATGAATTGGAGTATGTCTTCTTCCTGTAAATATTGGATTCGAATATATTGTCTTTCAAGGTAATTGTAATATCCAAAAAGTTAATTGTATTGTTAGAAATATGACTCGTGAATTTTAAAAAATCTGTTGTTTGTCCTAAATATATAATAAATTCATTAAACTGTGCCTCGGTGCCTCTCCAAAAAATCAAAATATCGTCCAAATAACGTAAATATAATAAGATCTTACTCCAATAACTACTTGTGAATACATTGTTGTACATTGTTCTGCTTTCTATGTGGGTAAAACTGAGCGTAGACTCAGGGATAGAATCTATGAACACATCTATGCCATTACCCACAAGAAAGCGGACAACGCATTGGCCAAGCATGTTACATGTTTCCCTGATCATTTGTTTAAATTCCTGATTATTGGCAGATTAGATAACAACCCTAGAGGTGGTCCCTACTCCCTGAAACTCTTGGAGTTAGAATTGAAGTGGCAAATAAAATTAAATGCTAGTAATTTTCCAGGCCTGAATGAAGCTTTATCAATAGGAGTCCTGTTAAAATTGAGAAGCTTGGCTAGATAAAGAATAAATAGAAAACAGTAAATCTGTTTTCTATATAAATAATAACAATGGTAATATAATAAATAGTAGTTTATAAATAAGAAGCCTTTTAATGTTTAACGTGCTTTTCAAATTGACACAAGCTGTCTCAATTTTTGTATGAAACAATTATATAAGTACTTTATTATTGCACATTTCTTGATATGTATTTTTTACAAACTTGTAATTTTCTTATTATTATTATTTTTAATTTGTTTCCAGTTATATATTTTTATTACTATTCATAATAATAGACTAGAGTTTACAATTGACTTGTCTAGTCAATTATAAAGTTGATTATGTTACAGTTTTAGAGTTTACCTGTAGTACTTTATTCTATTTTAACTAGCTTTCACAGTGCATTATTCTTTAGTGATAAAAATGTGTGCCTTTAAAAAGTTTAATGCTTTAATTGTTTAATTAAGCATTATTGATTAATTATGGCGCCTTTTTGTATATAAAATATGCTGAAGTTACTTCCTTTTTGTATTCTGAAGAAGGCTATTTATTGTGTGCCGAAAAGCGCTTCAATTAAAGTTCGTTTTCCAGGTTGGACGTGGATTTTTTCTTTGAGTTTTTACTTGTGAATACATATTCAGATTCCCATGCTGCCAGAACTAAATTATCATAAATAGGGGCACATTTTGCACCCATAGCCACACCTTTTTGTTGTCTAAAATAACTACCGTTAAAATAAATAAAATTATTTTCCAAGACTAATTCTAACATCTCAGATATCAATCGGTTCTCAGTACTGTTGTTTTGTTTATGTGTATTAAGGCATGCTTCAAACAACTCAATGCCTTCCTGATGTGGAATCACAGTGAAAAGATTGATTACATCCACAGTAGCCATCACAAAGTCGAAGTTAACATCAACATTGTTAATAAATTGTCTTATAGAGTCAAGACAATGCCATGAATCTCTTACAATGTGTGGTAGTCTCGTTAACATATCTACATTTAAAATCAATGTAAGCCACTAAGGCTTCGGTCTTTGAACCTATTGCCGAGACTATTGGTCTAAATGGTGGATTATCAGTATGTTTGTGAATTTTGGGAATTCCGAAAATAGATGGTATTTTAGGGAATTCCACAAAGATGTACTGATAAACCATTGAATCAGTCCTTCCGTCCATTAAGTATTCATAGATTAACCAATCAATTTTACTGTAGGCTTTATTTACCTCATGCCTACTAACCTTTTCATACGTTGCCTCATCATCTAAAAGTGTGAGCATCCTGTTCTCATAGTCAACATTTAACATAATAACCACTCCCCCACCTTTATCCGGTTTCATAATTCTGAATTTATCAGAACTTGTTAATTCCTGTAAACAAAATTTTTCAGCTGACGTTAAATTATGCTTGAAAACATTCTTCTCATTTAACGTTCTTCTAATATGTATCTCACAAAGTTTTTCAAAAACTTGTATCAAATAATTCTGGGGTGGGATAAAAGTACTATGACGTTTTAGTGTCAAATTATTGGAATCTTGAGACAAAACATTTGAGTCTTGAAAAAATATTTTTAAGTTTCAGAGCCTAGTATATGTTTTTAAATTTATTAAAACTTTACCAATATCTAACTTAAAATTAGGGACAAAGGTGAACCCTTTACTAAACAAGTCCAAATACTTATTGTCAAAATTCTTTTTAGTGTAGTTATATAAATTAAAACCCAAATGTGTGACAATTTGACAGTCAGACAAATTCTGAGTTACTGCCTCATGTTGACATGAACTCGTGGTGTTAGAATTTTCAATATTAATCAATTGTTGTGCTTGAATTATGGCTTCAGAGGGTGAGTTATTAACTGTATCGACAATTTCATGATCAATGTTATGATTAAATTCAGTTAATGTCACCATCTGGACATTCTCGGGCCTCGATTGTTGTAATTTCTTGGGATATATTGATTGTAACTGCCCTGTCTCTCCCTTATTCTTTCCAGCCTTCTTAATGTAGGCTTGTCTAAAAAATCTGACTCTAAACACTCATCATTATGATTAATATTATTACCATTGTTAACATTACTTCGGTGTGTATTGTCCTGATTGTCAGTTGAATTAAACCGATTTATAACTCTATCAACACTGAAATTAACATGGTTCTGACTAATACGCTTCATGTTTTTGTACTCTCTAAAATGCACGTACGCTCTATTATTTCTGTAATCATGACTATCTCTCTCAATCTTAATATGTTTGATTTCCAGGCCTTTATTAATATATCTGTCCAAATCTTTAAAAATGTTTTCCATTCTAAATTTATTATGCTCAAATAATAAATCCGTCTTAATGTCATTATCTAAACCACATAACCTTTCCTTTAAAACTTGTAACTTATCTGTATTATTATGAATAATAAGTTTCAAAAGTTCCAACCCAGTTTTATCAAACAATTGTATCAATTCAGTAAAAAATGGTGTACCTTCCACAAAACCATTAGGCAATTTAAATATACGTAGTCCCTTTGGGACCTGTTTTAACTCCAAACAGCGTTCTAAGAACGCATTGTCCATCTGTAAGGATTTAAAATTCTTTAATGTTTTTTCAAACTCAGAAAAACGTGAATTCAAAGTACCCAAGTCTCTTGTTACTACTGAACCATCTCTGTTTAATGAAGGAGCAGAAAGAAAATCATGTAAGTCCAAGTTCCTATCCAAGGGAATATTCCTGTTCATGTCCCCACGTCGTGCGGTCTGATTTTGATTTTGACCACTATTGCATCTGTTGTCAGTGTTGGAGTCAGTGTTCAAAGATGCTCCAGCTACACACCCTCTATCTTGCACCACCACATGCTTAAGAGGACTTTTTGAACGTTGTCTTACAACACGCCCATGTGAACTGGTGTTGGGCGTTGAATGCAGGGTAAGTAGTTGTTCCTGTGATTCAGTAATAAACAGATCACCTTCAATCCCTGCATTTTGTTGTTGATCATGTAATGCTTTAATAAGTTTGTTGGTGATGTCAAGGTGCTCCTGCAGTAATCGCTGCATGACTGAAGGTGTAATAAATGAGAACACTGACTATCAGCTGAAACACAACCCCAATAGTGAATGTTGATTGTCCGTAAAACTACAGCTCAAATCAAGGTGTCAGCCCAAAAAGCTGCCTGATGCTGATTGAGTATTCAGCAAAAGAATGCTGAAATGACCGACAATCAACTGAACACGATCCCAGTAGTAAAAGTTGATTGCCCGTGAAGATTACTGCTCAAAACAATGTTTCAGCCCAAGAGACTGGTTGATGTTGATCTAGTTTTCGGTAACTAAGAACAGTTCATTATGTTCAGTAAATGCAGCTGAACTATAGAACAGCATTCTGTTCAACATCAGACAAAAAAACAATCACCGTGCTTTTAAGACCAACCTCAAACTTCATCTAAATCATGCTAGAATTTGCAAACATTCTGAATCTCCAAGTTAAAATTACCTAAATGCTCATGATTTCTTCTTCTTACCTTCAAAACAATTTCTTCCCAAATTGCTCTTTATGTCTTACTAAAGTGAGTGTTTTGCACTTCTCCCATGAGAAATATAGGCACTTCTGTTCTTTTATTAGCTTTCATATAGTCATACTTTTATAAACTATTTAAAGTGCACTGCTGTATCTATATCTTTAAGTTTGTTTGGAGTAACATTTTGTACCGTTTAAATTTGTAGTAGCATTTCAATCCACACACACTCCTTTACTGTGCTTTTACATTAGGAGGCATGGGATTATTCATCTAGTGGCAGTAGGTGTTGACCTGGTCTATATGAGTTGGGAAACACACACACACACACACACACACACACACACACACACACACACACACACACACACACACACACACACACACACACACAGGCTCTGAGTATATTTTTGCATTTATCTGCACTTGATTTGCACTGTTCTGATACCTAGATAGCATAGACTATATTCAGACGTGTTGAATCTTGGCTGTTATTGATACATTTGAGCATTAAACCAGCCATCTTATATTAATAAGGGCTACCCTGCACCCTTGTGGCAGAACAGTGTGGATACAGCCTTGTCTGAACTGGGGATTACTGGAGGAAGGTTCATTGTGTGCTTTCCTATTGGTAGATTAGATTGACTGTTTTAATTTTGCCTGTATTTAAGCATCACGTTTCCAAGTTGCAGCGCACCTTGCAACAAGGGTTAGTGGTGCCCTGTATAGACGCAAACACGTTGAAACTCAAATTTTCCGTAGACATCTGTCACTGGAACCCTCACAAGCTTCTCTACAGTAGAACTGAGCAGAGTTGCCACATTTATCATCCATAGCCTTCAGTAAAACAAACACCTGTTAGTTGTAGCACAAAAACTGGTCAAAGTAGCTCATTCTTTTCCCTAATAGTACATATGATAAAAACCTGCTATAGTGGATGGGCGGTTTCCCATCACTTCACTGGCCACCCTGATTGACATGAACATCCTGAGGCAATGTAGTAATTGCCTCAGCTATACTGACAACCACTTACTCCTAAAACAGACAAATACCCTATGTGAGAGATGTAATTACAGTATGAAATTGGAGTAATTTCTCTCACATAACAAAAAACTGGACATCAAACAGGTTGCCAGCACACACACTTCACTTGTCACACAAAATGAGGTCACTACACATTAATCCACATACATGGAGGTACTCACTAGAAGCCTATCAAAAGATCAGAGACCTCCTATATGTAAAACACTTGCACACACTGCTATGCAAACAGAAACCACTGCACATAATAAAACGTACATCAGTGTCTCCGCAAATAAGCCTCTAAGGCAAAACACTTCAAAACCTAATGTTTTGGTCATAGGCAACTCCATAGTAAGATATTAAGATGTCCCTGTCAGCAGGCTGGACAAGGAGAAAGTCACGGTCAGCTGCCTATCAGATGCTAGGATCCATCAAATTTTGCACTCAAGTCAGTCAACAAGTATCGTTATGACTCTGTCATAGTCCATATTGGGGTGAATGACTTGCGACTTCCCTGTCTGGACTGTATGAAAAGAGACATGACCGGAGTCTCAGATTGTATGTCCCATGCAGCTATGACCCTAGCCCTACACAGCATTCTACCTTTACCCAGGATGATGCCACAATAAAAACAAAAAATGATAGACTTCAATAATTGACTGAACTTGTGGTGTCAGCCCAGGGGGCTACATTATATGTCAGCGTGGGTAGACATGGTCGACACTCCACACTGCTTTGCAGAGATGATCTGCACCTGTCTCCTCTATACTTTTGGGTACTGGCAAAGGCACCTGCCTTCCCCATAGTGCCTTTCTTAGGCAATGTCAAAACAACAACATTTCTGATGTAACAAAATCCACCTGAGACCAACTCAAGGGTCTGCTATTTAATGCTAGGAGTCTAAACATGAAACTGCACTCCCTGGAAGCACTCCTCACCTTGGAATGTGCTGATGTCTCTGCAGTCACGGAGCCCTGATTCAAGGCCGCAGAGAACACCCTGGCCATGCAAGGCTACAGTGCCTTCCACACATTCAGATCTCAAAATGAACATGAACGAATCAAAGGTGGAGATGTATCCATCTTCATTAAAGCCAAGTACACCTCAAGACTGGTCAAACCATATGACTCTGTCAAACTACTCCATGTCCAATTAACCATAGGCAAATTACCCTACCAATTCATTGCTAGCAATAGGTCCTCCACCATGAACCAACAAAAGCACACCACCTACCTGGACTTACTGGAGTCACTTGCCATACAGCCCAGCACCTTAGTCATGGGACATTTCAGCTATCCTTCCATCGACTGGGACATTCATGAGCATGAACATGCTTGCACAGAGGTTCTTAGACTTTTTCAATTCAAATTCTCTGGAACAGATAGCCTGCACCCCCACAAGGGGCTCAAATGTCCTAGACATAGTACTTAACAGTGTGGGGGATCACTGCACTCCGCCCTGTGTGATGCCCTCCTTGGTAAGGTTGGACCATAAATCAGTCTTGTTCAAAGTAGCTTTTGAACCTGTCACTACCACAGGAGCAAAAAACTAAAAAAAAAACTTTACCAAAACAAACTACAGCCTAGTGAGCGATGATATAAAAAGTTTTATACCCCCTGCAATCACAGACAACAATGATTTCTATGCAGAGGTGTACACAAATGGCATATATAAACACTTAAGCAACCGTATAAACTCGGCTGTACCTGGCCAGATTAAAAACAGTTCTTCCCGAAAATACAAGCCATCCTGGTGTACCACAAATATAAAAAGATTATATAACAAAATGAAGAAACTGATGTCTAAGGACAAGGGGGAAATGACTCAGCAGAGAAAGAATTCGTCAACAGCGTAAACATGCAAATCAGAACTCTTGTAAAGTCATCTAAAGCTAATTACTAAGCTAAAATATTATCCCTAGTTAAGGATAGTCATAAGACATTCTTTAACTATGTCTGAAATCTAAAAGGGAATGCCTAGCTATGTGTCTAACTGGTAGTAGATGGCACCACTCATGGTATACTGGAGGAAATTGCCAACCTGCTAGCTGACAGATTTGGCACACACTTTACTCCTCTGTCTCCACCAGCCATACCACAAAGCATACCTGACACCAGTCCTCTGCCTAGTATCTCTAGAGATCAGATCATATTTGCACTCTCCAAAGCCAAAAATGCGGCCTCAGTGTGACCAGGTGACATCTCAGGTTGCTTATCAAGCAATCTAAAACAGGACCTAACAGACCCACTTAACATTCTCTTCAGCTATAGCGTGAGAAATGGCTTTGTTTCAGCAGAGTGGAAAACAGCAACAGTAATCCCCTTGCACAAAGGGGGCCATCAACCAACCCTGGGAACTATAGACCCATAAGTCTAACCAGCCTCATCTGTAAGGCCATGGAAAGAGTCATCATGGACCTTATCAGCATTGACATAGGAGACCTTCAAATTGTAGCCCCAACTCAGTTTGGCTTCATTAAGGGTAGATCATACTTATTAAACCTAGTAGACTTCTTCAAGAAAGTGACCAAAGCCCTGGATGAAGGTAAGATGGTGCATACTGCCTGTCTTGATCTAGCCAAGGCTTTTGACACAATACCCCACTCAGGTATCACTGAGAAACTCTCCCAGCTGGGGATTAACCCTTGCATCACTAGATGGGTAGCCAGTTGGCTCCCCGACGGAACACATACAATCAAAGTTGGTGACTCCAACTCTACCAGTATACCCATCACTAGTGACATACCACATGGATCAGTGCTGGGCCCTTTACTGTTTGCAATGTATTTCTTGGAAGTCCAGGCTAAAGTAGATGGCCTTTGGCAATTCCACTTGCATATACAAGAGCCTATCAAAATTTACGTACATCACAAAGGAATCTTGGCATTTTTTGGAAAAACTAGAAAAAAATTAAGGTATCCCCTGGAGTGATAATGGTGACCATTGATGTGGTTAATCTTTTTCCATTATACCCCATAATGAGGGTATTCAATGGTTGCAGAAAAAGTTGTTGAAAACGCGTATATATGATCAAGATTCCATAAATAAAATTACTGCTCTTATGGACATTGTTTTGGGAAATAATCTTTTTATTTTGAAGGCCAGGATTTTAAGCAGTTAACTGGAGTTGCAATGGGGGCAGCATGTGCCCCCACATTTGCAAATCTCATCATGCCCTTTTGGGAACAGGAGTATTTAATGAATAGTGTGCATTGGGTGAATGTCCTGCATTATACCAAGTTTTTGGATGACTTGTTCTTGTTGTGGAAAGGCACTGTAGGTCAGCTCAATGATTTTTTAATTTATATTAATAACACTGGAATTTTTACAGTTCATGAATCATTTCAGTAAGGAGAAAATGTCATATTTAGACGTAGACTTGATTTGGGATAGTAATAAAGGAATATTACGTTCAAAAATGTATTGAAAACCCACCTTTTCGAATTCCTATTTGGAATTCAGTAGTTGGCATCCCATGCATCAAAAGAAGTCAATAGTCAAGGGGCAATTGGTGAGAGCAGTCAGAATGGTGAACCTTGACTGTGACTTTTTGGATGAGGTTGGATGAGGTTGGATTTATTACCAACATGTTTGTCAAAAGGGGATATCCCATTGAATTTCTGGATAAAATAAGCAAGGAAGTAGTAGGAAAACATTTGAAAGGTATTTATAGGCCAATATTGGGTGGTTGCATGGTGCCTGTTATGGGACAAGATATTAATATGAATAGAAGGTAAGTCTATAAAAATGATGGTTTAAGTTTTATTACAACTTTTAACTTAGATGCCAATAGGGTATCAGAGGTTATTATTAAAAATTGGGATATCTTGGGTTATGATACGAGTATTGAGCAGAAAGTGGGTAAGGCCCCACCAAAAATAGTATTCAGAAAGGATAGGTCATTTAAAAACCTTTTTGAGTTGAATAAGTCTGTTTTTGTGGAAGCACGAATAGACCCAAAGGGAATTTCAAGTGTGGGAGGTGCAATTGGTATAACCATATTTTGGAAACCAGCGACAAGTTTAAATTTAATGGTAAGAATATTACGATTAAGGGGCACTATAATTGTTGTAGTTCCAATGTTGTCTACGTGGGTGCCAAAAGTGTCCCTTTTTTATGTGGGGAAGACCAGTAGATTATTTAAAAATCACATTAGTGAACACATAAATGACATTAGGAAAGGGAAAATTACTAATGCTTTGTATAGACACATTAAGAAACATGGTGACCATTGTTTTAAGTTTTTGGTAGTTGAACATTTGTTAAAGGTTAAAGAACCCCCAGGGGAAAACTGTGGATTTGCACCTAGATATTTGTGAGTTGAAGTGGCAATTAAGATTGGATGCAACTCAGTATCCAGGTATCAATGAAGCCACTAATATAGCATGCATTTTGAAGTTAAAACGTGTATTGGGTTAGGGTTCATGTAAATGTATTGAATTTTAAATATTTTCAAGATTTTATTAAGGAATTTCTTAGATATTAAAATATATTTGTATTTATTTATTGGTGTGCAAACCTATGGTGTTTTTAATGTTTGTATTGATGGTTTTAGTTGATTTGAGTAAATTGTGTAATTATGTGATTATTCGATTAATTAATTATTGGGTTTATGTATATTTAGGGGCTGGGTAATTCATTGTAAATTGTTCTGAGGAAGTCCCTATCAGGGCAAGAAAGCCCTAAACCTTTTAATATATCATTTCACTTGTGTTTGAGCTGTGGTCCGTGTGTTGGTCGAAGAAGTTCTTTTATTTAAGACTCTTTATGGTACCCAAAAATGAGGGTACCTGAAGATCCATTTTGGAATCATCTCACCTCAACATCCTTTGGGAGTGTGATCTTTCAAAATGCTTTCACTATAAATCCTCCTTCCTTTCATACTCCCTTAAGCTTTTTTTGGTCTCCTTGGGCTTGCAGAATGCATCCCTGCACATTCCAATCCATCCTTCTTCATCAACCCTCTTTTTCCCATTTTCAGTAAGGGGTCAGGGCGTCGTGTTAACTGTCACCATCTTTCTTGAATCAGTGCTACTCTGCTTCCTTCTTCGATAGTCATCCTTGACTGTTGCAGGTCTTCTCTCACACAATCCGTATGTCTCTTTGTTGGATGTCCTCATTTCATCTTGCCCTCTTCTTGTCTGTCCCAAATCTTCTTCACCAGATTGTCTTCTGCTTTCTTACTCGTGTGTCTTTACAGATGTAATCTGTTCTCTTTGACTTTCTCTGCAATTAGAAGTCTTTTCTCTTCAACATTTCTCTGTTGAAAATTTCTCAGATTTTCTGCCTTTTTATCATACTTTCAGTTCTCTCCTTTTCCCTTTGGTTTATCTACTGCTTCTATAATCTCCACAAAGCGTCTTGCCCCAGCTATCATTTTTTTGCAGAACTCAAGGAACACAAACTTTTCCTTATCTGGATAACCTTCTTATCCAAGATACCTCTCAGAACACTCTACCCTGCACCTAAATTTCCTTTTTTCACTCGTGGAGAGACTGGTATTCACTCTCAGATTCCAAAAATCATCTCTAAATCCCTACCAGGACCTGATTATCCTGGGTTGCAGCAGGATACCTGATTACTTCTTTTTTGGTTTGCAGATGCCTGTTACAGAGTTTTTTTCTTTCTTGACCCTAGCAGAAAACTACAATAGCAAGCATGTTTTGCATGATGTTCACAGACAGCTTAGGTACTGTGCAAGAAGACATGAATTCAGAAAGACAGATCAACTAATTATCCCCTTCAAAAAAGGAAAAGTAGACTTTCAAATCAGTAAACAATATCTAAATGATTAGCCAACTTTTATTGCCTTTGGTTATGACAAGTGCAAGGAACATTCAGATCATACTACTATGGCAACAGCAACTTCAGCAGGTTATTTTCCAAATGTTTCTAAGTAAAATATTTTAGAAGCTTCCACATGGATATGGACTACTGTCCCCACCATCACAAAAATCTTAATAGTTTGAGGTGCAGTACAGTGTAGGGGTTAGATGGATTTTGGCACTGTTGTACTACAGGGAATTCTTTTACTTTACATCTCCCATAAATAATAATGTAGTGCTTGATAATCTTTAAAATGTAATTTACTGTTGCAGTAACCCTTCTGAAATAAGATAGTATAGTTGTGTAGTATTTTTACCATAACAGTAGATGTTCTTCCATTTCACTGTTGCAGTATTCATTACTGTAGGGATTCCCTGCCAAGGGTGGCCCGAAGTACAGCCAGTAAACTAAAGCCTTTAGTTTGCTTTAAGGTACGCCGTACTTCACACATCTGCTCCTTGCGTAGCATGAAGTTCAGATGTACCATCCTCTGTACTTCTTTGCCAACGGTCCAAATGCCATTGCTTGATTGTCGGTCTGAACTCCCATTCTGTTGCTGTTTCACCAAGCCGCTACAGATAAGTGCCCCATTGGAGTTCTTTTTTACTTAACGTTTTTACTGTTACTTGTGTGGTTTCATGTCATCCAAGAAGGGTAAATGCCAGTGTGGGAGACAGATTCCCCTTAAGGAGCACCACGACCAGTGTCTTTTTTGCTTACATCGCCGTAATCCTGTTCCATTTGTCAGGCTTTTGTACCTAAAACCCTTCAGAAATGACTATCTTCTTTGCCTTATCTTGAAAATCAGCATCTTAACCATCTTGCGAAAGATATGATGGAGGATACTTCCCGCTTTGAGGGACAGCAGTCAATGAAGAAGAAGGGCAAAAAGCCTAGGTAGGAATCTTCTGCTGTTCAGCCTCCACCGGACGTCTCTCCTGAGGAGAGTGAATGCCCGGAGGTTTGCCCAGCTTTGTCTCTGGATTCCTCTACCATGACTGCGTTGGAGGCCAGTGGAGATCTGACTTTAAGCAAGTCCAAGGAGGCTTTGCAGACATCTGTTTTGGACACTCAGGGGAACCACGGCTAATTATTTCCAAGGGGCCTAGGGGTGTTCCTCAGATATTAGTCAGAGAAGAAGTCCCTACTACCATTACTAAGTGCTATTCTCATTCAGAGCCTTCCAGATTTTATAAAGCAGATGTCCCAGTGAAGAAAAAGCAAAATACTAAACAGTTCTACTGCTTCTAATGATCCACAGTTTATGGCTGGCCTTCACTCAGGGTTTGTTTAGTGCTTTGATGGCATCGAAATCTCTTCAGGGAGTTTCTGTTCCAGCCCCCCCCCCCTGGTCCTGTAGTCCCTTAAAAAGACCCAGGGAACAGGATTCCTTTGAAGAGGAACTGGATTTAGATGAGGAATCCCTTGCTTACTCTCCTCAGATTCCTTTTACTTTGGAATATGGGTCAGAGGAAGAGGGTCCAGACTCTCAACACCCTGCTCCCAAGAGACCTGATAGATTCTATAGGATGCCTGAGGACTATAAATTTTCATACAAGTGTCCTGCTCCTAACCCCCCGGTGGTATCTTTAGCCTCTGACAAGCCCTCTCAGTTGCTTCCTTCTTCCAAGTTACTGCCCTCTGGTAAAGATAGCAAGACCATGGAAAGGCTTACTACCTTGGCTTTTGGTGCTGTTAATTTTCAGACACACGTGGCCAGGTACTTGTTGGCCCTCCTATCCCAGGCTTGTCAGGTCATTTCTGATCTTCCAGACTCAAGGGTAAAACTTCTGCTCTTTCCCTGTTAGGGAATTCTTCCCAGGTGGCTTGTCATTCCATCAAGTGTAGTTATGATGCAGCAGATACTTCCTTTAGGGCTGCTGCTTTTGGGTCAGTGATGACAGGTATTCATGGCCCTTCTTGATAATAAACACTTGTTTGGCGAAGCTGATATTAACTCCCTTCAGGATAAGGGCAAGGCTTTACAGGAACATAAACATGTGTTTGTTTCTCCTGTGCCTAAATTTCAAAGAAACGTCCCCAATAGGCCACCCTCTGTTCACAGGCAATTTTGCCCTCATCCTAAGGACAAAAAAGGTGACAAGCAGACTCCTCCTGCTAAGGCTACTCACACTTCAGTGACTCAGAATTATCCTTTTCCAGATAAATCCGGTGCTGTCTGACTACCTTATTCTTCCCAGCCACTCTCCTCTTTCTCTTTGCCTCTCTCTTTCTGTCTGTCTTGCTCTTCATGTTTGGCTACAGATTTTTCATGATTCTAGGGTCCTGTCCATTATTCGTCAGGGTATTTCATGGTTTGTAAATCCCTTCACCCTTTTATCCATGCTCCTCAGCCCCCTCAGTAGCAACTCTCCTTCTTTTCAGAGTGCTTCAAGACCTTTTGACTCCGAGTATTATTGAAGAGGTGCCTGCGGCCCAAAGTGGGTGGGATTTTTACTCCAGGATGTTTCTAGTACCCAGAAAAGAGGGTACTTGAGGATCAGTTCTAGACCTCTCTCATCTAAACACTTTTCTGAAGGTGTTCTCCTTTCAAATGTTGTTCTTCAGGCTTTGTTCCCTCTTTTGCTTCCTGAGGCTTACATGGTTTCTCTGGATCTCAAGGATGTTTATCTCCATATTCAGATCCAACCCCTTTTCAGGAAGTTTTTACATTTCTCTGTTGCTTCATGGCATTTGCAGTTCTGTGGTTTTCCCTTTGACCTTTCTACTTCCCCAGGGATAGTCATGAAATGCTTTGCTCCTGTGATTGCTTTTTGCAGGATTCAGGGGAGCCAAGTATTTCCTTACTTGGATGATCTCCAATCTCAGGCATTCTCTTCAAAGATCCTGTTGCAAAATCTTCCTTTTGCCATTTTCCTTCTGCAAAGCCTAGGGTTCACAATAAACTTCAAAAAGTCTTCTCCAACTCCTGCTCATGACCATGTTTTTCTTGGGTGCAGGATTCAGACGATACCTATGCTGCTGGCATCCCTGCCTGCTTCCAAGGCCTTGACACTTATTTCCTTCTTTCAAACTCTTCTTTCTCTGGCCTCTATTACAACCAGGGAGTTGCTGAGAACTCTGGGATTCATGGCATCCACCATCCCAATGCTCCCTCTGGCCAAACTCCATATGAGGAAGTTTCAGTGGTTTCTGAAGTCAGTTTGGCTTGAATATGCACATCCCCTAGAATTTGTAGTTCTCTTCTACCTTGTCTCAAGAAGGGATTTCACTGGTGGATCCAGCAGTTATCTCTAAATCCAGGGCTACCTTCACCCCCCTTTTCCCTCTCAGGAGCAGTTCACAGATGCCTCAAACGTGGCATGAGGAGTAGTATTTGGCTTCCTAAAGGTGCAGGGGGTGTGGTAGCCTGTTGAACAGAAAGAGCACATCAGTGTCAAAGAGATGAGAGCTCTTCTGCTGGTGCTTCAGGTCTTTCATCCTGTTTTCTCACAAGGACCTTTTAAGGTATTTACAGACAATACCACAGTGATGTGGTATGTAAACAAACAGGGAGAAACAAGATCTTATCTTCTTTGATGGTTGGCACTCCTGGTGTGGATCTTGCTGTCTAGTATCAAGTGACTCTTCAGGCAGTTTACATTCCCCTCAGGTCAAAACATTTGGCAGATACTCTGCGCAGGTCCTCAACTCAATCCCATGAATGGATGTTTCTGGACATTCTATGAATGGATGATGTCCTTCAAGGATGCATCTGCAGTCTTTACAAATGGGTTGTCCTGTCGTCAGGCAGCCCTTCGGTCGGCCGGATTCCAAAGTCTGGGTCTGGCTTCGGCTGGTGTCGCACTTCACCCGACATCATTGTGGCAGTTATTCGGGTATAAAGGCATCAGCCGACGCCATTTTCCTCAGTCTTTCTTGCCGCGTGGCGCCCGAAGCAGAAGCTGTTCGCAAGTGCCGGTCGGTCAGATCCAGAGATTACTACTACCGAATACTACTTCGAAGACTTCTATAAAGCTAAGTACCCCGTTGGGGACTCTTTCTTGCCTCAGCCGATGTCAGAGAAAGTTAATAACTGTTTATCTTGTGGGAAACAAATACCTCATAAAGATTTCCACTCCTATTGCATACATTGTTTAGGCCCAGACCACGACATAGCAGCTTGTCTAGCCTGTGCTTCTTTTAACCGACGGACGCTTAGACGTCGCTCGGACTTTGCTGAACAGATTTTCGGCTCCGATTTTGCCTACATTATGCCGTCGGATCCTCCGACTTCGCAAATAACCAAAAAACGCAAAGAAAAGGACCGACACTCGCGGTCCGCGGTTTCGGCCGAAACCGTGGTTAAGCAAACCACGGGTGTCTCGGTTTCGGCCGAAACCGAGCAAGCGGTTCTTTCATCAGCCGATAACTTGCCTTCTACCGAGGCCTCTTCTAACCTGGTAGAAACGGCTTCTGAAATCCAACCTTCTGTTGCGATATCACAGGATTTATCAGACACCATTTCCCTAGATATTTCTACCCCTGCACGTGGAGCTGCTAGGCCTCCTCCAGCTATGTCTGTTAAGGCCTTTGCCAGGGCTAAAGCAGCCAAAGCATCAAAACCTGTGCCTGCCAAGCCCCCCTCTCACAGGCCCAGCACCAGCTCCCATATGCTTTCTTTGGCAGAGGATCTCATCTCTTTAATTCGTGGAGCCCAGCTTCATCCAGACAGGGCCTCTCTCCCTCCTCCAGAAAAGAGGCCTAGAGCAGAGCCCCCTGAGCCAGTATCCACAGATGATTCCTCTGATGACTCAGAACATACAGACCCTCCTGAGGCTACTTATTCTCCTTACGAAGACTCTGATGCTGAGGAGTCCATCCCTTCAGCCTCTCCTCCTGAGGAATTTTCCTTTGGGGAAACCTTGCATGCTATGAGGGAACAATTTCAGTGGCAGGGCCAAAATTTCTCAGACTCTAGAAAAAGGCTTAGGACCTTTCTACATTTGCCACAGCATAGGCCTTTAGCTATACCTCCAGTTCTGTCTGTTGTTGATGATGCATTTAATGATGCTTGCGCTGCTCCTGATACCTTACCTCCGGCTCCTGCTAAGCCCGATAGGTACTACAGGGTCCCGGACACTCATCACCACTTATATAAGGCTCCTTTTGCAGATCCAGAGACTATCTCCCAGGGCCCTAAAGCTGTAGCAGCTACTTCTTCTAAAACCCCTCCCTCTGAAAGGGAATCCAGGTCCTTAGAGAGATGGGGTAAAAAAGTTTACACCTCTGCTACTTTGTCAGCTAGAGCTTTGAACTGCCAATTTCATATGATTCAATATCAAGAGTTTATGCTTGACCAGTTGACTAAAAAGCTGTCCTCTGAAGAATCTTTAGATAAAAAGTATGTTCTAGATATGTTACATAACATACAGCAGGTTAGTAACCATTCTTTAAAATGTGGCTATGATGCACTGGAGGCTTCCTGTAGATCAGCCATGACTGGCACAGTTATCAGGAGGCATGCATGGTTGAAAGAACAGGCATTACCAGACCATGTCAAATCTAAGCTTTTGGATGCACCTATGGACAAGGTCAATTTATTTGGTGCCCCAGCACAGCAGGTACTAAAAAAGATGGAAGAGAAAGCAAAATCTGTGCAAACAGTGAAAGATTTCTTACAAGCTCAACCTCCAAGGTTTAGCAGGAACTGGCCCTCCAAGAATTGGTCCTTTCCGGACTCCTCTAAGGCACAAAGAGGTAGGAATAGGCGCTCTAGAGGCAGAAACCAATCCAGGGGTGCCTACAGGGGTCGCCAGTGGCAGGGTAACAACCAACGAGGCACGGATACAGCCACCACCACTACAACAACTCAATCACAGTGACTTGGCGGTGGCAGCGCCTACCAGGGAACAACTAGAAGCACCCTTAGGCGGAAAGCTAACATTATTTTCAAGAAACTGGCACTGCATTACAAGAGAAAAATGGATTTTGCAAACTATAGACAAAGGTTACAGGTTCCAGTTCCATACTCTACCAGGAAAGAGAGGAATGCCAATCCTACCACCTACTCAAAGGGCAGAAGCTTTAAAACAAATATCTCAATTATTAAGAATGAGAGCTGTGGAAAAGGTACCATCTATGGAGCAAGGGAAGGGATTTTACTCCAGACTCTTCCTGGTACCAAGAAAAGAAAACAAATGGAGGCCTATTCTAGACCTGTCCGCTTTAAACACATTCCTCATTGTTCCAAAATTCAAAATGCTGACCCTACAGCAGCTCCTTCCCATGCTGGGCAAGGAGTCTTGGCTGGTAACTCTAGATCTCAAGGAGGCATACCTGCACGTCCCCATAAGACCAATTTGCAGAAGATACCTCAGATTTCTTGCAGGATCAGAGCATTATCAATTCTCAGCATTGCCCTTTGGCTTATCTATTGCGCCTAGAGTGTTCACGAAATGCCTGGCATCAGTAATCGCGCATTGCAGACTTCAGGGGATTCAAATCTATCCCTACCTGGATGACTGCCTGATACAAGCGGACAACAAAATCAAACTAACAGAAGACTTACAAAGAGTCATCTACCTGCTGCAAGCCCTGGGATATACAGTCAATACAAAAAAGTCAAGGCTGATTCCATCCCAAAGAATAACCTTTCTGGGTGCAGAACTGGACACATCAAAACAAATGGCATTTCTAACTGCAGAAAAGAAAGAGCAACTTCCTCTCTACTTCTTGGCATTAACAAAGCAGAGCCATCTAACTGCAAGAAAAGTTCTACAAGCTCTAGGCTACATGGCATCCTGCATAATTCTGGTCCCTCATGCCAGGCTGCATATGAGAAAGCTACAGTGGTACCTAAAGAATTTGTGGTCTCAGCACAAGCACAGCCTAGAAACCAAAATTCCAATGATCCCATGCCTGAAGCAAGAATTCCTATGGTGGGCTCAGGCCTGTCAATCAAACACAGGATTGCCATTCTGCAAACGTCAACCAAGACAAACCATCACGACAGATGCCTCAGACCTCGGTTGGGGGGCACACATGATGGACAAGTGCATTCAAGGCCTATGGACTCAAGACCAGCTGCATCTGCACATAAATCTAAAAGAAATGATGGCAGTAAAATTGGCAATCCAGGCATTCAGACCTTTTCTCCAAGAAGGCCAGTTGATGATAAGGACAGACAACACCACAGTTATGTGGTACATCAACAAACAGGGAGGCACACACTCATACCCTCTATGCCGGCTGGCACTGGACCTATGGGATGTGGCTCTGAGCTACAACATTCAGTTACAGGCAATTTATGTACCAGGGAAGGAAAACATTCTAGCAGACATATTAAGCAGAACTACAACAGATGCCCACGAATGGATGCTGCATCCGGACATCTTCAAAACCATCACAAGAGAATGGGGATTACCACAAATAGACTTGTTTGCATCCCCATTCAATCACCAGTTGAAGAAATTCTGCACAAGGACTTACCACCCACTTGCTTGGAAGGTGGACTCCCTATCTTTCAGTTGGAAAAGCCTGACAGCATACGCATTCCCACCACTTCCTTTGATGCACAAGGTGCTTCTCAAGATCAAAGAGGAACGTCCGAGGATCATTCTGATAGCCCCAGACTGGCCAAGACAACATTGGTATCCACTGCTGAGGAGCATGTCCGGGAACAAATATGGACACTGCCCCTGATCCCATTACTGCTGACACAGAACAACTACAACATCCTGCATCCAAACCTAAAAACTCTGCAGCTAACTGCTTGGAACATTACATAACAGCAATTAACCCAAATTTATCCCAAAGGGTTAAAGACATAATCCTGGAGGCTCGTAGACCTTCAACAAGAAAGAATTATGCAGAAAAATGGAAAAGATATCTCATCTGGAGTACTGCAAAGGGGCAAGATGTGACACTGGTGAACATAGCCAACATCTTGGAGTACTTGGCGGAGCTCTTCCATACAGGCCTGTCCTATTCTTCCATCAAGATACATGCATCAGCTATTTCAGCAGAATACAGCTTGGATCCTCTTGTCTTCTCGCATCCTCTGCTCAGACAGTTTCTGAGAGGAATTAAAAATCTAAAACCTCCCAGGAAACCTCCATTGCCAGCATGGGACTAGAAAAACTGACTCTACCTCCTTTCGAACCAGCAGCTACAGCAGAATTACAATACTTATCCTGGAAGACTGCTTTCCTGCTGGCAATAACTTCAGCAAGAAGGGTCTCTGAACTACAGGCATTAATGGCAGTACAACCCTTCCTGATCTTCCATCAAGATAGAGTGTCCATGAGAACAAATCCTACATTTATGCCTAAGGTGGTATCCAGAGTCTCTTTAAATCAGGCTATCCACCTTCCTGCATTCTTCCCCAACCCACAGAACAGGGGAGAAAAACTCTTACATACCTTGGATGTACACAGACAATTACGCTACTACCTGGACAGGACAAAAAACAATAGAAAAACTGACCAGCTTCTGGTAGCATATGCAACAGGAAAGGAAGGAAAACCAATTTCTAAACAGACAATCTCCAAATGGATAGGAAATTGCATTAGATTTTGTTACTCCCACCATGGAAAGAAAACTCCAGAGAACATCAGGCCTCACTCCACAAGGGCTACAGCCACTACCACAGCTTTCTTACGAGGAGTGACTACCAAGGACATTATAGAGGCTGCTACTTGGACCTCCGTGCATACATTTGCCAAGCATTATAACTTACCTCTATACTCTAGATCCCGTGCTGGCTTTGCCACTGCTGTTTTGCAAGGGATCCTGGCTACACCATAATCTATTCTCATTTCCTCCTCCCCTAGTTTAGCTATGGTATTCTACCCATTTGTAAAGACTGCAGATGCATCCTTGAAGGACATAGTACAGATTTGTACCTACCATAAATGTAGATGTCCGAGAGGAATGCATCTGCAGTCAGGATTACCCACCCTCCTTCCCCTCTGAGGTACTCCTAGGGTACTTACCAATCTTCAGCTAGCTTGGGGGGGATCTATCATCGTGTATTTGTTTGTATATATGTACATACATGCTTATTTTGTGTGTTTGCTCTCTACTATTTGGAAACTTTGGCATTTATCCAAATTTAGCCATCCAAGAGGGCACCTGGCATCTGGGGCAAGAAACACTGAGGAAAATGGCGTCGGCTGATGCCTTTATACCCGAATAACTGCCAAAATGACGTCGGGTGAAGTGTGACACCAGCCGAAGCCAGACCCAGACTTTGGAATCCGGACGACCGAAGGGCTGCCTGATGACAGGACAACCCATTTGTAAAGACTGCAGATGCATTCCTCTCGGACATCTACATTTATGGTAGGTACAAAACTGTACTTTTCTGGACATTGTCCACCAGTGAAGTACTCCTCAAATGGGTTAATTTGCCTCCCCTCTGAACAGACAACTTCCTGTATTTTGTGTCAGAGTCCCCTGGTTTGGAAGGTGGATATCCTGTCTTTCTTGGAAGGAGATGCTTCCTTATTCTTTCCCTCCCCTTCCCCTAATTCAAAAAGTCCTGTTCAGAATTCAACAGGATGCTCCCAAAATCTTGTTGATGAGTCCCTTTTGGCTGAGCAGCATTGGTTCCCTCTGCTTCTGCATTTAGCCAAGGGCAATCATCACAAGTTACCTCAAAGGGTGGACCTACTCACACAATGCAGGGGATCTCTCATCCATCCCCACCTGTCCACTCTTCAACTGACACTGCGGGTGATAGGATTTTGATTCATTATTGAAAACATTTTTTTCTGAGGATGTCCTTAAAGTCCTGCAGAAGGCCAGAAAACCCAGTACTAGGAAATCCTACTTATCCAAATGGAAGATGTTTACTGTTTGGTGTCTTTCTTGTAACCCGGATCCACTTTCAGGTGGATGCTCCTTTGGTTCTCTCATGTCTGTTTGAATTGCTCAGTGCTGGGTTGGCTTATTCTTCTGTTAAGGGCCACTTATCAGCTATCTCTGCTTGTCTACCTTTATCTCCTCCTCTAGCTTTTAGATTTGAGGCTAAACAATTCCTAAAAGCTGTCCTTCATATTAGGCTTCCCAGGCAGGATGTTCCTCCTCCTTGGGATCTTAATTTAATTTTGGAAAAATTGACTTGGGCATCTTTTGACCACGCTGCTTCAGCTTCCTTGCAGCATTGCTCTTGAAGACTGTTCTTTTGTTAGCCCTTCTGCCAGACAGGTGTCTGAGCTTCAAGCCCTTCTGGGTTGTTATCAATTTTTGGTGTTTGATAAGGACAAGGTGTCCTTGCATACTAATCCTTCTTTTATGCCCAAGATGGTGAATGAGTTGTCCCTTAATCAGTCTATTCATTTCCCCATTTTTTTTCCCTTCTCTGCAATCTGCAAGTGAGAAGGTGCTGCTCACGTTGGATGTACACAGACAATTCAGATTTTATTTGGATAAGACAATTAGGAAATCTGAAAAGCTCTTTCTTTCTTTTCATCCTCAGTCCTTAGGATTAGCTGTATTCAAATAAACTTATTTCTTCTTGGATCTCAAAATCGATTTGTTTTTTGTTATTCCTTTCATGGTAAGAGCCTTTCTTATTCTGGTAAGGCTTATTCTGCTAGGACTGTGGTTTCTTCTTGTGCTTTTTTGGGTACTAGCTGTATTCTTCAGGCAGTTACCTGGAATTCTGTGCATACATTTACCAGGCACTACAAGTTGGATGGAATCTCCAGAGCTAGAGCTGGTTTTGCTAGGGCCATCCTTCATGGCTTCCTAGAGGACTCTGCTCCTTCCTCCTCCCAAGTTTCTTCCTGAGCTTTGGCACACTCCCTAATGTAATGAATACTGTAACAGTGAAATGGAGGGGTATAGTACAGTTGTGTAAAATCTTACCATAATGGTAGATGTCTTTCTCTACACTGTTGCAGTATTCACTAACTCCCCCCACTCCCTGGTCCATTTCTCTTCTGGATGTACTGATTACCTTTTCTTTTCCTTGGCCTGTTGTTCCTACTGGGGCTGTCAGTTCTGAGAATGGTATGTCCGGATGTCCCTTTATGCCTTATGCTACGCAAGGAGCATACGTGTGATGTACGGTGTACCTTAAAGCAACCTAAAGGTTTTCGTATACTAGCTGGACATTGGGCTTCCCTTGGCAGGGAATCCCCAATGTAATGAATACTGCAGTAGTAAGGGGAAGGGCATCTACCATTATGGTAAGATTTTACACAACTGTACTATCTTCAAAGAAATGTCATCAAAGCAATAAAGCTACTCTTTCCATCTTTCCATCCCTGTAGGGGATTTGTGGTTGCAGTACATTTTATCGAATGTTTTTGGCTTGAGTAAAGGAATATCAAGCAAAAACAATGAATCACAAAATACTGATCACAGCGGGGCAAGAAATGGTCCTGTCCCCTCATATGGAACCATGTTAAAGCCCGTTCGACCATTTAAGAATTGTGCAATGTTTTGCTTTTCAGTATTTTTGGTTAGTATTTTGTTCTTCGAACAAAAAACATTCAACATTTAGAAACATAAATGGGATCTGTATACCATTTCATGTACATTTTTTAATCTAAAATGTTTGCCAGTTTATTTTTTAGATTTTTAGAATAAATTTTAAATAAAGTGCATTTCTTCTTAGGCAAACGATTGGTCATAGAAAAGAAGCTTTGTGCCATTACTTTCATGAAGCTGGTTAATTTGCTGCTGCATGCAGAGGCACAGGGAACTAATAGCTCTGCTCGACAGAGGCACAGAGAACTAATCTAAGGGCGTGGCAAAAGCCAACACATTCTGGCTAGACTTATAGATGCCCTCGGGCAGATAGCCTAGTAATTACCTATTATGCTGTTATTATTATTATTATTATTATTATTATTATTATAATACCTATTATTATTGTACCTAGTATGCTGTAAGTTTTATTTATCTGTAAAATTTTTTATTCATCTGGTAGTTTATGACTCTGCATATTTTAATTCCTTGTTCATTATTATATATTGCTTAATACATATCCATCAATATTTTTTGTTTCCATTTTTTTGTACTCTTCAGCACCTGGGTCGTGAATGAAAATGATCAGCAGACTTACTTGGTAAACAATTTCCTAGTAAATAAATGATGCAGGTGATGAAAATCCAGTCAAAAAGGGAATAAAATTTAGAGAAACCCAAATGTTATGATTTTTACCTATCTTGTAAGATCTGCTGATGTTTCTTCCACAGCTATATCTTTATGCTAGAACAAGTAGTGAATTTGCAATGCAGTGTACATATAATTGGTCACCACCTTGTTCTCTTCTTACAGCAAAGGAAACAGTCCTGGCCTCACTAAAAAAACACGAAGCTCCCTGTCCTCCAGCTGTTGTGCCATCCATGAAAGCTCCTGTACCAACGGCTAACGCTTCCTGTTTAAGCAATGAGAAAGCAGCGGTTCATTTTATTCAGAGACACCTAAATCTTCTGCAGCAGCATGCCAAGTAGGACCATTTCATTAGTTTTCTGTTTCTTAGCCTTGGAAATTAAAAAAATACAGAATATAATTTTGGAGTAGAAGCTTTTGCATTTCATTGTAGTCTTGAATATAACAAAATGTCCATTAACTAGTAAAGTAACCTAGATGATTATTGATATTTTTGTCAGCCCTTCTGCAAATTCATGCTTGTGAGAAAAGGTTTCTTTACTTGTCTTCTTTCCTCTTAGTTTTTTTTTTTTTATTTACAGTGATAGCTAATGGAACAATAACAGTAATGCAGGTAATTAAAGCCACTACTATAGATAGCCCCATGTTAGTACTTCTTACTCTGCTGTCAGGTTTCACAGGTGTAAAATGCTTGGGAGTCTGGATTCAACATTTAACATTTAGTTGTTATTTTATCACAATTTTTGACCTCCAGGGGCTGGGCATCTGCTTGCAGACCTTGACTGACTTTGAGCTGTGCATCTGCATCCCATTTGTGAAGGTGTATTTGTCCTTTCTACTCCCACAGTATTAATCATGCACTACTAGTTGTAGTTAGAATACTTTGGTATATCCATCTGGTGTTTTTTCATTGGCTATCTCTTTAAAGTTTAACCTTTTGTATATTGAGTGCATATGCTTCCCCTAGGTTGATGCTGTACAAATCTGATATGTTATGGTTCATTGTTCTTGACCACTAGGGGTTCCTATAAATAATCCAGTAGTCTTGATACTTGATTTGTCCAACAAAGTTCTTGCTGGATTCAGAGTATGTAATAGAGTAAGCCTTATTTACTCTGCATTGTCCCAGAAAATGCTGAGGTACTGTAAGAGCCACCCTAATGTCTTTACCATTCATTCCATAGTCTCTTGGAATTTGGTTTCCAGCCATCCTGCTATGGCAAGGCTCTGTGTAAATATAATAGTTGTTCTTGAACATTTAGAAACTGTGTCATTTATTGACCAAAAAAACAGATCTGATGTTATTAATCTTCGTCTATTTCTTACTGATGGGTTGTCAGTTCTGTCCTCGGAACTGAGACAGCCAAATATCAAGCTCCCATCAGCCAAAAACTCTTGAGCCAATGTCTTACTCAGAATGCTCTGCTCCCTGTTACCTCAGATCTCGTTTCCTGCATTGCTGTACAGCCATGTCAAGCCACTCTTTTCAGTTAAGTGTCTAATTTTTTTGAAAGTTTTATATATCATTTGTACTATAAAGTTTTTCAGTTTCTGGTATTATTCTCCTACCCTATTGTATCCTTGCGACTCTCTCCCTGTAGTCTATTTCTCTTTATTACCCTTTTCTTACCTTTGAGGTAATTCTTCATTACCATTGTTGGTAATCCTTCTCTCTTCTTATCCTTTTGCATAGCCTTTCCTCTTCTTTTTGGTACTGTTCTTCTTCTCCACATCAGTATGTTGGATAAGAAAAGTAGTGTTGGTTTTAAGCAGTGTAAGGATTGCGGCCGTAAGTTACCACTTTCCGATGGCCATGACTTATGTGTCTATTGTCTGAATGTCTCCCACCTTACTGTAGATCCCCCATGTGGGATTTGTAGAAATTTTTTGACCAGGACACTTAAAGAGAGAGAGAGAGAACAAATTGATCTTGAAAGGTCTTCTCAAATCTCCTTTCTGTGAAGCTATTTCTGGGTCGGAGGGCTCACCCCCTCCTGCTAAACCCCGTAAGAGCTTTCTTCCTCTTCCTCATCGAGGTTGCTCCCTTCATCTCCCTCTGGAGATCATAGGGAGTCGACTCAAAAGAAGGTGAAATTGAGTACTACTTCAGCGCTGCCACTTGTGACCCTGTCGGTTCCAGGCTCGGCAACACCCCAGCTGATTCTAGAACAAAAACAAAGACAGTATGTTCACCAAAAACGATTTCTTCAGATGCAATAAATCCACGAACTGGCAAAGTCTAATATCAGTCTCTCTTTAATGAGAAAATAACAAAACAAACAAATGAAATAAAATGTCCCTTAAAATCCATACGATAAGCGCTTTCGAAAAAATCTTCCTCAGATCGTGATCTAAAGTGGGACTAGCATTAATTTTAAAAGATGAGCTTCTATATTGCTAACCAATCCCCATATAGAATAAATGGCTTTCAGCCAATCCATATTGATAATTCTCTGCCTTATTTGCATACATAATCTCATACACTTCCGTTTCCCGCCTTTTTAGTTGCAACACATAGTATGCAAATTAGGCTGCATATTCATCCAATCAGAAGTGTTGAAAAAATATAACTGCTGGTGATTGGTGAAAATCAATCTTGTTTATCCACAACCTTAATTTAGGGGCTTTTCCCTTCATAATAAAGCCTCCATGTATCAAAAATACTTAAAAAGATCTTTAAAACAATCCACATAAAGAAAACATCTTAGAGCCCATCCATTACACATCAGCTCATTAGCGTGCATGAAACCGATCACTTCAATATGCACCTTTTCAGAGGCATGTCGGTAATCAGCATACTAGGCGTCATTTACAAAACAAAATAGCAAGCCTATATAACCAGAAAGTGCCAAAAAAAAGATGTATCTATAATATTTATTATTTATTTAGCATTGTCCGACTTCATATCAGAGAAAATTAGATTGCCTTCATTATCCTGAAGGTCCACATCGTTGTTTCATGTTTACTAGCATTAATGAAAGACAAAGTAGCTCAGTGTTTAAAAACACTATTGATGACTAATAGTAATTTATCCAGATAACTGAACGTGCATACGTCCTTTCTTTAACTTCAGTACTGTACATCAGAATACTTAAAAAGTATGCAAGGAGAACGGCTTGAAGCCCATCGATTAAGTTTTAGCTCATGGCCATGCATAAAATACTGCAGTGAGCTATAGTCAGACACATGTCGATAATCTGCATATTAGACTTTATTTACATAGCAAAATATCAAGCCTATACAGCCTGAATGTACCCAAGGATCGGTGTGCCAATTTCTTGTACGTGCTTAGTCATTGAACAACTTCATATCAAGAAAATTCAGACTACCTTCACTATCCTAAAGATCAACGATCTTTTGTTCTAAAGAGGTACATCATTAAATCTTGCTTCATAGTATATTAATGGAGATAACATTATTCAATAATTGGCAGCATCATAAGAAAATATCAACATATTGTCCAAATAACAAAGTTTCAGTGTTCTTAATAAAGATGCATCTTAATTATAACAAGGTAGTATCACGCTTGTATAAAAATCCAAAGCCTTTCGTTGTCATAGTTAATGGACTTATTTTTATGTATTTCAAAACCGCCTCACTCTCTGTGAGAACTTTTCAGCGTATGTCTTTCTAATGCATGAAGTTTTACAGCATTTTATGCATACTTCTGCATGAGGCTTAAAAACATCAAACTGGATTCCTTTTAAAGTAGGTTAAGAGTAAGAATACGTGCCTCTCTTATTCTATATGCATTCTTATGATGTATTCCACAGATGTATACTTGCTTTCTTTACCTTCGGTCTCTTCATTTTCAGGACTGGTTTTAGAGGAACAATGCTATTTAAACCTGGGGGTTGATCAGCCATCAGATTAATTATCCATTTGGTTTCTCTCAGCTCAGTTAAATTATCAATGTCACCTCTCCTTGGTCCAACAAAAATATTCTCAATCACTTTGTACATAAATGTGTGACCTCTGTTCATATCAGCATGACAGGCTAGTGCATTGTGCATATCTTTATTGATAATGTCCCTTTGATGTCTCAGTATTCTTCTTTTGAACAACTGATTAGTTTTTCCTATGTAAAATGATGAACAATTTTTACAAGTTGCCAAATAAACGACATTACTAGTTTTACAAGTCGCCTTGACATTAAAAGTGTACTCTTTGTCAGTAACAGGATGCACAAACTGATTGCTGCTGTCTGTCAATGTACAAATGTTACAATTGCCACACATAAAAGTGCCTTTACGTCCCCTTATTGGGTTACTGTTCTGTATGTTGGTACATAAAAGCCTTTTTATATTTTTTTTGTTCTTATAACAGAACTGCGGTCTTTCCCAACAATATTTTTTATTTGTGGGTCCTGAGTTAGAACAGGACAAAATTAGTTGATCACTTTCAAAATTTGAGAATTATCAGAACTGTAAGTCAGAGGGAATCTAATATTCATGTTTGCTTGTTTGACTGCATTTGACCGTTCTCTATTCTGAGGGAGTAAATCCTGCTCTTTATACCCTCTTTCTTTAAGATTCTCCTGTAGAAATCTTACTTCTCTGCTTCGTGCTAATTCCCGATTACAGCATTTTTTAATTCTATTTGTCTCATTAGTCAAAATATTTCTGGTAACGTGTCTCCGACACATGCTGCTTTTTTGTAAGTAGTGATTTCTCCACGTGTTCTTCCTGTACAGGTCAAAGTCCAAAGTCCCTAACTCATTGAAGTTGACACTGACATCCAAGAAATTTATGACTTTCCTTGAGCAGTCCGTTGTAAAGATTAAATAAGAAGTGGTCACATCAAGATATTTGTGAAATCGTCTGAATTTTTCTTCATCACCTTTCCATAAGATGAACAGGTCATCAACAAAACGTCCATAATACAGAATGTTTTTCTGCCAAGGATTGTTGATGTTTAATACAAACTGTTGTTCCCATTCAACAAGAACTAAGTTGGAGTAACTATTAGCACAGGGGGTGCCCATGGCCACCCCCCATTTCTTTAGGTAGATTTTTTCTCCATATATGAAATAGTTATTCTCCAAAATCAATTCTAGTAAGTCACAGATGAGCCGTGTTTCAGCTACTGTTTTCTTGGTTAGCATCAACCTTCTAACCGAATCTATTCCAATATCATTCGGAATAGTGGTGAAGAGATTATTAACATCCAGAGTTGTTAGCAAAAGATCACCTTCATTTACTACATTTTCCATGGATCTAATTAGTTTATCAAGGAAATCATCTGTGTCTCTTAATACTGTTGTATAGGAATTTAAAAGTTCTCTTAATTCCTTTTCCACATATAACAATATATTCTCTGTGGCCCATCCTTGGCCTGAAACAATTGGACGTAAGGGAGGATCCTTAATATCTTTATGTATCTTAGGTAACCCATTGATACATAGAATAGTGGGTTTGGAAATATCCAGGAAGTCAAACAGATCCTTATCAATCTGTCTTTGTAACACCATATCATTTAGACAAGAGCTAATTTTATTCATGGCTCTAGTTATCTCTGAGAACGGAACTTCAATGTATGTTTTGGAATCTTGTAACATTCTCTTCATCTTGTTGACATACCATGGTGTATCCATCATTACAATGGCACCTCCTTTATCTGCTGGTCTCAGAGTGACATCTTGGTTTCGTTGCAAGTTAAATATTGCTTCCTTTTCTTCAAAAGTAATATTTCTATAATGTTTGACACTAGGACCCATCCTTAACTTAGCAACCTCATTCGTACAGAGTCTAGTAAATAGCTCCACAGCTGGATGACTAACTGGAACAAAGATACTACTCTTTAACTTATTGCTCTGTTCCTGTTTGGTACCAAAAATATTCTTTAAAGTCACATTTCGTCCAAAACATTTCAAATCAATTACAAATTCATCTAGGCCCGATCTAAATGATGGGATAAAAGACAGTCCTTTTTGTAATATAGTGTGTTCAGCTGGTGTGATGTCGTGCTTGGAAATATTCACTACCAATGATCTTTCTCCATATAAGGCTTCTTCCTTTTCCTGTCTTGGCTCTGTGATCTGTGACCCTTGAATTGATTCTGCTTCAGAAAAATCGGCAAAGAGGCATTCAAAGGAAGGTGTGTGCCATTTTTCTTGGATATGGCTCCAGTTGACGTAGTTCCTAATGAATTCCCTGAGTTAACATCCAGAGTATGCTCTTGATGATCCTGCAATATCTGATTAGTACTTTGATCCTCATTTGCCACTGTCATCGATGTGGAATTGACATCCATAGTCGTGTTCAACCTTTTACTGAATGATAACTGAGGTCTTGGTTCTTCTAGATGTTCTTCCCTAGGCCATTCAAAGACCCTGCCCTGTTTAAAATCCATGGCACCTCTGTTCAGTTTTTTAATCTTTTGCTCTTTCACCTTGGACTCATAAATATTCAATTTAAATTGTAATGTTTTCAACTTGTTGATCTGATAGGTGGTTAGATTCACTTTCTCTAATTCAGTCTGCTTTTCTTTAATCAATTGTGCGATCTTCTCTTCTTCTGGTTTAAAGTATTCAAGAAGTAGTTTTATATAACAAAAACTGGTTTCTAAATTAATAGCTTGCCAACTTGCCAGTAGGGCAGGATGCTGATTGCCATAACTGGGCATACATTTTACACACATACCTCTGGGGTAGAACACGATGATGAAGGCATGCTTCCAAATGGTACCTTTGCCAAGTTAGCCTTTTCAACTTAAAGGCTATTGATTCAACATCTTTAAATATTGCATCAAAATTAGCATTGTCTATGTGGATTGGCTGAAAGCCATTTATTCTATATGTGGATTGGTTAGCAATATAGAAGCTGATCTTTTAAAATGAATGCTAGTCCCACTTTAGATCACGATCTGAGGAAGATTTTTTCAAAAGCGCTTATCGTATGGATTTTAAGGGACATTTTATTTCATTTGTTTGTTTTGTTATTTTCTCATTAAAGAGAGATTGATATTGGACTTTGCCAGTTCGTGGATTTATTGCATCTGAAGAAATCGTTTTTGGTGAACATACTGTCTTTGTTTTTGTACTTGTTTACTTTTTTGAGACAGCTCACCATAGCGTTGGGAGATATTTTGTTTTATTGGATTTGTACCCCAGCTGATTCTGCCTCCAGCCATGTCCTCCTTATCGATACTGGCACCGGAGTTCCCGGTGCAGACAATTATGGCTCTGACAGTTCAGTCGCAGCCCTTACTGGCATGCCCATGCAGGTACAATCACCTTCGGCTCCGAGTATGATGTTTTTGTCCTCCACGGTGCAGACACTTTTGGCACCGACATGTTCTTCGGTGCAGTTCTTTTCGGCACCGTCTTTGTTACCAGAGCAGACACTTTCCTCGACAGCACCGTACCCATCAGTGCAGACACTTAATTATGGTGCAGACACCTTCAACTTCTATGGATCTGACGTCGTCAGCGCAGACTACTTCCACACCATTTTCTTCGGTGCAGACATTCTCGGTTCTGGGCTCTGCACCTCTCAAATTAGCAAGGACCAAGTGCTCTCCTTCCTTGGATCCATTAATTGGTAGCCAGTATAGTCCTTTTCTAGAAAGGCCAGAATCACCCTCAGGTTTCTCTATGAGGTTGACCAGGAGCCTCTCTGAACAAGATGTGTTGCGGCTTGTTGACCAGTTGTTTGTGGCCAGAGGTCTCTCTCACCCGTCGAAGTCCACATTCCCTCCCTCAGGTGAATGTATATCTCCTCAAACTCCAACGTACACTCCTCCTTTGACTTCCATCCAAGTATCGAAGCCCATTACTTTGACAGCAGCTTTCCTTCCTTCGACTCCAATAGTGAATCTCACTTTGGGACCGGAGTCGTCCTTGTGGCCCTCGGTGCACTGGCCATCAGGCTCTTCTCAGGCCAGTGACTGTGCCATGGGGGAGAGCATTCTTGGTTCCACGCTGATTTTTTTATATGGCACCCTCCAGGAATCCTTCCTCTCTCACGCTTAACAGTCCTGTTGAGACTCGTGGTCTGGGGGTTGGCTCGGAGCGGGGTGTGACCCTGGTTCCGAGGTTGTTGTGCTCGGTTCTGAGCTCCCATCCCTCCTTGAGCCAGCTGGCCTTCCAGGCCATGGAGAGGGAACTTGCCTCCACTGGCAAACCCCACATTTCAGAGTCCTCTCCCCCCTCTGTGTCGAAACTCTCAAAAGCCACAACCGCTAGACACTGGGCACAAGGGTCTCAGGTTTCTCCTCCTCAGGAGACCCCCTTTTTGCAGTCTTTCCAAGAACCTCCCACTGAGGAAGTATCACTCAAAGCATCGTGCAAGAGGAAGCACATGGACTCCACTGAGGAGTCGTTGACTGAAGATACGGACTTTGACGGGGAAGGGTCCCCACGGTCACCCTCTGATGAGGTGTCCTTTGGTGACATCCTCAAGATCCTTAGACAGAGGGGTGACTGGAAGTCCTCTAATCCTTCCTCTGAGGAATCTGTATTCCTGCAGGCCTTCTGTGCCCAGCTCCCTACCTCCTGGGTTACCCCGCCGGCCGATGAGCTCATCCAGCTCGTTGTTCAGCACGCATGGAAGGCTCCTGACACCCTGGAAGCCATGTCATGGAGGCCTGATAAAATCTTATCGCCCCCAGCTGAGCATCCCATTGGTCATGAGGTCTTCCAGTAGATGCCATGGTGGTGTCAGCTGCAGCTAAGAAGGATTTGGCAGAAGAGAGCCAAACTGTCCATCCACCCAACAAGGAGTCACAGGTGCTAAACAGACTAGGGAAGCATGTGTTTGCTTCATCGACCTTCGCTGTAAGGTCTTTGACCTATTTGGCACAATTTACCAGGCTTCAGAGGGATCTTATTAACCAACTCTCTGAAAGCTTGGCAGGAACTGTTTCTGATGAGGTCCATGACAACGTGGCTTCTCAGATAGCCACCCTAGAGTCCATTTTCAATTCTTTCATGCATCTTATTTCTCAAGCAACGGAAGGAGCGGCAGGCACGGGTATAGTCACCAGACGACATGCCTGGATGCAACTTTGTGACTTTGTGGACTCCTTTAAGGCTTTCTTCATGAATGCCCCCATCAAGGCCGCTTCTTTGTTTGGCCCTAAAGTTAAAGATTTGCTGGCAAGGTGTGAACAAGATGACAACACCCTATCTGCCTTTGGTGTCAGACACTCCATTCCTCAATGATTCTACTCCAGAAGTCAGAGGAATGGGAAGATGTGGCACAGGAAATCACAGGGCTCTTTTTGTGATGCATGTGCTGAGTTCTCCCCTAGAGGCAGAGGGGGAAGCTCAAATGGAAGATGCCCCTTTCACGACAGAGGTGGTCCGCAAAACTGGGGTTCCAGAGATTCTTTCTCTGACCAAACCCTATCAGCGCTCCTGAAACGTTGCCCGACTGCTCACCTCTGTAAGTGGTCAGGGGTAGTTTTTCCTTATACCCCGCTGCCTGGCAAAATATAACCACCATCTCTTGGGTACAATGGATAATATCCAGAGGCTATCGTATCCCCTTCCATCTTTGTCCAATCTCATCCAGAACATTACCCGACGTTCCACCCAGACAAAGGGAGTGACAGCACATGAAATCCAAAAAATGCTACAAAAAAGAGTCATCCAGACGGTCCACCCAGACCAGACAGGATCCGGTTTTTACTGAAGGTTCTTTTTAGTGCCAAAAAAGGCAGGGGACTCGAGACCAATTCTGGATCTCAGCACACTGAACAAATTTGTAAAAACAAAGAAATTCCGGATGGTCATGGTTCAGTCTATCCTTCCTCTCCTGGAAAAAGACAATTGGATGTGCTCTGTAGATGTTCAAGATGCATATTACCACATAAAAATGGGCAAATGCTCAAGAAGATACCTCCACTTTCACATAGCAGCCAGTTACTACCAATTTCGAGCTCTGCCCTTTGGTCTGTCTGCAGCTCCCAGAGTGTTCACCAAATGCATGGCAGTGGCTATCGCTTACTTGCGACTTCAAGGATTCCAGGCGTTTCCATATCTAGATGGCTCCTCACTGCCCCCACCAAGCATCTACTGGAAGAAGACCTACACTACACACTCCTCACATCACAATGCCTGGGAATAACTATAAACTGGGAGAAGTCCAACACGACCCCAGGTCAGTCTTTGGAATTCATAGGGTTACTGTTGGACATGAGAAATTGCACAGCATCTATTTTGGACCACAGGCTTCAAAGAATAAGGCAACAGGTTCAGCTGCTGCTCTGTCACCACAAATCTCCCACTCGATCTATACTCCAACTCTTAGGGTCAATGGTAGCCTTGATCACCATTGTTCCTCTAGCCAGATTCCACATGATGCTCCTTCAGTGGTTACTTCTCACTCATTGGTACCCTCTACAACATCCTTTGTCTTCTCAGATAAGTGGAACTCAGAGATGCAAGCAAGATTTACTCTGGTGGATGTCTCAAAATCCCCAACAGTGGTCTTGGCCCTTCAGCCCCCATCAACCAAAAGCCACAGTGACCACGGACGTCTCCCTGATTGGGTGGGGGGGCTATGTAAGGGAGACTTGGTCCAAGGCACCTGGTTGGAAACAGAGGCCCTTTTGCATATCAGTGTCCTGGAACTGGGGGCGGAGCTACTAGCGTTGCAAGCATTTCATTCCATCCTTCCGTCAGGGACTATTGCGATCCAATCACACAACATGTCAGTGGTCTGGTACATCAACAAGCAAGGGGGCACCAGATCTTACCCATTATGCCGAGAGGCCTTGAGAATATGGCAATGGGTGATAGCTTCCAACTGCTTTCTAATTGCAATGCACATTCCCGCGAACTCCAACGTGATAGTAGACAAATTGAGCAGGTGCATTCTACAGCCTCATGAGTGGTCCTTCAACCCTATGATAGCGGCAATAATCTTCAACCACTGGGGCCAGCCTTGCTGCGTCCTATTTGCCTCCTCAACCAACTACAAGTGCAGCAACTCATTTGCACTGATTCCCCCTTGGGGACAGTCATCGAGAGACACTCTAGTCCACACTTGGCCCTTGAGTCTACTTTATGCTTATCCTCCTCTTCCCCTCATCTCCCAATTTCTGAAGAAAGCACGACAGTTGAAAAGCAAAATGATCCTCATTGCTCCATATTGGCCTCGACAAGTCTGGTTCCCCTTCCTCTTGCCCCACCTTCTAGATCAACTGTGGATCCTCAATCATCCCCAACATTGATCTCCCATCCCCAGGGTCTGACTCACTCCAATCTAACAACCCTGAAACTGACAGCTTGGTTTTTCCACTTCCAGTGATTGCCAGGCAGGAAAACCTCTTGTCCCCTGTGCGCAATATTCTTATTGCATCTCATAAATTGTCCACCAGACTAATCTATCTCAATAAATGGAAAAGGTTTTCTCTGTGGGCAGCGAATAAACAAATAGACCCTTTGTCAGCCCCAGTTTCGGTGGTTTTGGATTACTTATCAAATCTTTTCCACTCTGAGGTGTCTGCCTGTGCTATTCATGTGAATTAAGCTGCCATTTCAAATTTCCACATTGGTTTTCAGGATTCTTCACTTATGTCACATAGACTCTGTAAAACTTTCTTGAATGGGGTTATCCACTTAAAACCTCCCTTTAGAGAACCGGTACAGCCTTGGGATTTGGCATTGGTTCTGGAAGCTCTAACAGCTCCCCCCTTTGAACCTGTGTCTTCATGTGATATAAAATATCTCCCTTGGAAAACTTTGTTTCTGACTGCAATCACATTGGCCAGGCGCTTGTCAGAACCTCAGGCCTTATGCATCAAACCTCCATATCTTATCTTCCGTAAGGATAGGGTATCACTGAGAACTAATTCTTCCTTTTTACCAAAAGTGGTGTCAGAGCGGTCTATCACCCAGTCTATTGACCTTCCAGTGTTCTTTCCTAACCACTCTAACAAGGGAGAGTATTGCCTGCACTCCTTGGATGTTCATAGGCAAATACGTTTTTATCTGGACAGAACAAAATCTACCCGTAAATCAGACCAACTGTTTCTGGCTTTTTCTAGACCCAGATGTGGTCATCCTGTCTCAAAAGTTACACTGGCTTCGTGGTTGAGAAATTGTATTACCTTTATCTACAGCAAAATCAATGTCACTTTGCCTCACAGAGTGAAAGCACATTCTACAAGGTCTATGGCAACTTCAGCAACTTTCCATGCTAAGACTTCCCTCAATGATATTTGCTCAGCTGCGACTTGGGCCAAACCTCATACCTTTATTTTTCATTACAAATTGGACTTGGCCTCCAGAGTTAGAGCTTCTTTTGACGCCAAGGTGCTCAGGAATGTCCTTCCATGAGGGCCACCCAGGGATACAGGTAGCTGGGGACTTTGTCCCATCAGTAGGGAATGAACGAAGATTAACAACATCAGATAAAGAAGTTATGTCTTACCATAACGTTCCATCTATGTTGTTGATCTGTGTTCATTCATTACTTTCCACCCTCTGTCCCCCTCCGGAGGTTCCTGGTTGATCTCATATACTCCTTTATTGTAGGTCTCTTTTGACCAGAGGTAGCGTCTACTTTTGTCTATCAACTTACAAGCTCGATCTGAGGTAACAGGGAGCAGAGCATTCTGGGTAGGACCTTGGCTCGATAGTTTTTGGCTGATGCGAGCCTGATATTTGGCCAGCTCGGTTCCGAGGACGGAACCGATAACCCATTAGTAATGAATGAATGAAGATCAACAACACAGATGGAACGTTATGGTAAGACATAACTTCTTTTTTTCTTGACAATTTGTCATCCTGATATATTTATAAAAATACAAAACATGCAGTATCAGTTTCTTTACAATAGACATATCTTTAACATCACATGTTATTGTGACTTTATGCTATAACTGTATATATTTCTTCCATCTGAAATAAACTCATGAAGTTTCTTGCATTTCTGCACCTTTTTTAAATCAATCTTTACTGCTAATTTGTTTTGGGTGTAGCTGTGATTACTTTTTACTTTATGACCCTCAAACTGTAAATTATGCAAATGAATTTCAGCATTCACTGCGGTGCTATCTCCTCCCATTGCCTTAAAATGTTCCTGTTCTTCCAGCTGATATCATTGAACTCTTTCCATCCCTCTGGATGCTGCAAGAGTTTACTGTTACTCTCTACAAATCTTCTCGTAGTTCAAATTTCCATTTATAGTATGAACTGTCATTATATAAGAACTGTCAATGATAGTATTTAATTGCTACTGGTTTATAGCATACAGTACAGTCTTCACTTCAGTTCTTTGAGCTGACCTGTAATCTGATGACTTAATTAAGTAAGTCGGTTTTTCTGTGGTGCTGTTGTGTAAATTACAGATTTTACATGACATTTATAAAAGTTTGAACCATTTACAAAACATATTTGCTACTAGAAGTAAACTGATCTGATTCTGAAGTTTTACTTACTTGTAATCTTTACAAGTATGTTGAGTTTCCTCATACAGTAAATTACATACTTAACTGTAGTCTTTACAAGTATGTTTCCTCATACAGTAAATTAAATTGCAGTGTTTCCATAAATGACATTTGAACTTGTCACTGTACTTACCAGTAATATTCATATTGTGCTCTTTTCATGCATGTGATCAAACATTTGACTGTACTGTCACTTTTAAAAATGTAGCATTGACTTTAAATTCTGCATTCTGTGAAAGTAGCAAAACATCATCTAATGTCTATAAAGACTCTTCTGTTTCTGTCTGTATCAAGATATGTACACATGCCAACACTTTATTACCATAATTCAATGATCTTAACACTCATGACAATGTCTGATGAAAATCTGCAACTGTAAAAGATTTACTGTATGGATCTAACTTGGCTGTCATTTGTAGTGTACCATACACAACATGTGCTTCAAGAATGGGGTACTTATTTACTAGTCTGAAATGTAGTTAGTCTGTAACTATCATCTTTTTTCCTTTTTGCCCATAAAAGTGAATCAAATGGACTTGATACTTTTACTGTACTACTCTTTTCTTCCCAGTCTGTAATACATTTACAGATGTCTTCTACTTTTTTTGGGAATGGGATACTGATTCTGAAAAGGTGGTAACTTATCTTTACTGTGTTCTGTTTGCACTTCAGCTGTGGCAACGTAACTAAAATTTTTAATCCTGATAATATGTCCACCCCTTGTATGGTACTGTCACACCAACAGCTGCTCACTGCTTCAACTTTTGACCCTTCAAATCCTGATAATATAAATGTACTTGTGTTCTTTTGCAGATGTCTGTTTATAACTGAAACTGATGTGTTTGTATGAATCAGTATGTAATTCCTTCCCTATAAAAAATTAATTATATAGTCTGCTATCCATTTGTACCTTAAATGCTGCCAGAGAAGTCAACTGATTTGATGCTTGACTGCTGCACCCTTTCAGTTCTGAAATTCTTTTCCTATAGAACTAGTAACAACATTAACTTATGCTATGGTATGTGTTAACTGTATTAGACTGATCTGTTACTGCAGTATTGTTGTCAATCTGTACAGTCTGATTTATCCTCATTGCAATATTTGCAGTAGCTTCTAAAACAACAAAATAGAACCAGTTACATTCTGAGCATTATTTACAAGTGAAATCATAGCTTGAGATACTGAAAATGTTTTCTGTGCGTCTGTCCTGAAAGTTGCATACCACATACACTGATTGTGTTTACATCAGGCTGATCTGTATTTGCAATATGGCAGTTTAAATTCTGAACTACACATGTTGTACCACTTACACTGATTTCTGAAGACAGGAAACTAGAGTTTGTTAGCTTGCATGCCATTTAAGTACAAAGCTATGCTGATATCAGAAGCAGTAAGTACTACTGTTTCTGTAAACATATACTGTGGATCATGAAGTTGTCTCTCCATAACTTCACTCACTACAGCTTACTTCTGCATTTTAACACTTTTACATTTGGGAATATTAAAATGTGCATTTATGAAACACATTTTAAATGTCGACTGCTTATATTTCTGCTTTATGCAATTTTTAACTTTAAACTCCATATTTACTGATACTTTTACTGTAGAAGTCTTTACACTTTTTCCACATTTCCTATCTGGCTTAGCTGTAAAATGCTTTGTAATAAAAAGTGAATGTTTATGTATGTATTTTGAGGAAGTGTTGAGGAGATGGCCATTCATCTCGCAACTTCTTCAAACTTCTGTTGTAAGAATTCCCTTGCCTCGGCAACATCAATGGTACATTGCAGGGATGGCTTGGAGTCTGAAGTTTTCCGTTATTTTGAAGCAATGTTTCTAAAGTTGCTATTCTTTAAAACTGTCTGTAGATTGCAGTTCCTCTGCTCACTGCAGCCATTTCCGAAGTTGCTACATGGTTTTGGGAATTACTTTAAATCTACTTCAGTATTTCCCCCATGAGCCTGCTCAGGTGCCATTTGTTAAGCCAGCTGAATGAACTGTAATGACTGGAATCGTCCTAAAAAAGTGCAAAATGTGCACTTTCAGAATAGAGAACTCAGGTCACCAGTTGTCTGTTAAAATGTAGTTTATTGTGTAATAAAGTAGAAGCCTGTAGTGAGCAGCAAAATATGATGGAGGTGACATCATAGATAAAATCATATGTTACTGAGATTGTCTCAAATGACAGAGCTGATGAACTCAATCAAACTGAAATGTCAGTAACTGAAGATTGCAAACTGAATATTCAGACGTCTGTAGCTCTGAAGACTAAATTGAACTGCTTTTCTGTAACATTGAACTCAGAACTTTTGAACTTTTCTGCTTCTGTCTTGAAATTGTCTGTCTTAATACTACACCTCTGTAAGTTTTCTACTTACTTTCGTATGCCTCCTTAACCTTGGTTCCCAAGCCTAGTTCCATCTAAATAAGACTTGCTATTGCAGGTGCCTGTCTCTGAACTGTCAGTTTCCCTTTCTGCACGTTCTTAACAAAATGTTCGGCACATCTTTATCAGGGTTTTGGTTTTAAGGTTATTCACCAAAACATTCCTTTCTGTTGAAACTGCATTTACTAAAACTGCATATAAAATGTGAAATATAAAATGAAGGTATAGGCCTGCTTTAATATGGCTACATTTCCAAGTCTATGCAAAGAAAATGATGTATTCATGTATAATTTATTCTGACAAAAATGTATTTATGTGAGACTTAACCTTACATTGTGAACAGATGGAAAACTAGTAAAGGTCCATGTTTAATGGGATTGCAGTCAATTTTTCAAACTGTCTAGTGATATTTTTTGTGTGACTATTGTGAGAAACCTGCACATTTTTTTGGAGTTTGAATTGATTTTAGACTATTTCTTAGAGGCTACAGTAATTGTTGGTAGGTGGTAGTCTAACTGCGCTTAATAATTTTCCTTTCCATCTAGAGTTACTTTCTTCAAAGAGCGAAAGTGTGAGATTTTTCAGGACCAGAACAGAAGGTTTTGAATCTTTTCTTTTGTCCTTTCAGTGTGAAGGTGGAATTTTAAGTTTTGGCCTAACCAGAGATCTAAGCATTTGAAGGACAGTAGTTTACTATGAGCTTTAAGCATTGAAAGTGCCAGTCTGATATGACTGTTGTTAATTTCTGATTTGTAACAAAAGAGAATGGCATGTATTTTTGATGGGTTAAGGAGTAGATATTTTTTTCCATTTAGACATTAGGGAAAAGTCTTCCTGTAATAGAGGATGTTCTTCGTGTTTCACTATTGCAGTCATTACATTTGGGTTATCTGCTTGCAGGTAGCCCTCACTCGGCCTGATTATCAAAGTCTTGGGTCCTGCGTCAGTTGCTGTCTCATCTTCCATGACATCAGGTAGTCAGGGGTGTAAAGCATGCAGCCAATGCCATTACATCAGTCTTTCTTGCCGTGCGGTTCCCGAAGCAGAAGCAGTTTGCAAGTGCCGGTCGGCCGACTCCTGAAATTTTTGTTTTCGCGTTTCAGATCCGAAGTCTTCAACTAAGCTAAGTACCCCGTTGGGGATCCCTTTTCTTGCTATAAACTGATGTCAGTAAAAGTTAACAGTTTGTATTTCTTGTGGAAACCAAATACCTCATAGAGATTTTCATTCGTACTGCATTCCTTGCTTAGGCTAAGACCACAACGTACATCTCTGTCGGTTTTGTGCCTTATTCAATCTTCCAACTATTCGTCGTCGTCAGTTCTTTTTTGCATCTAAATACTTTGGTACTCTGTTCAGTTATCCAGAAATGACTTTGGTAAGCCACCCGACTACCGGCATTCTGAAAAAAAATGCAAAGATAAAGACAGAGGCAGACGGCATAGGTCCAAAGCTGCTGACGATGCTTCTCCTATGCTAGTCGCCAGTTCACCGGTACTCAGTGAGGTGCTTTCACAGCCCCTGATACCCGCTACTTAAGATTCGCAGGCCTATACTGAGACCCATTCGGAGTCCAATATGCCATGAGATGCTTCTTCGACTGTGGAACCTGCAGATGTCTCTACCTTGGAAGGGTTCAGAGCCGCTGTGCAGGCACCAGCGTCTGAGGGTGTATTCAAGCCTACTGACTTGCATATTAAACCAAAGCCATCTTCTTCTTCAAGGCCTAAAACTCTATCCACGCCTAGAAAACCGATGCCCAGACTGCACGGTCAGGCCCCTATGCCTAAAAAACAAATGATAAGAATGGCTGGATACCTTATTACTCTAATCAGGGGAAGCTACCCTTCTCCCTCTGAGAGACCTAGAACTGATTTTCCTTCTAATTCTTCTGATCAGGATTCTGAAATTTCTGTTTTCTCTGATGATCAGGAGTTGCCCTCATCTACCTATGAGGATTCTGATGCAGAGGACTCTATTCCCTCTGCTTCCCCTCCTGAGGATTTCTCTTTTGGTGAAACTTTGCATGCTCTTAGGGAGCAGTTCCGCTGGGGAAAGACAGGATTACTCTGACTCCAAAAAAGAGGTTTAGGGAATTCTTACTCCTACCTCAACACAGGCTTTTAGCTATCCCTCCTGTACTGGACATTGTAGATGATGCCTTCTTGGAATCTAGCCTGGCCCCTGACACTTTACCTCCTGCTCCCAGAAAACCTGACGGGTATTACAGAGTACCTGACTCTCACAAATTCCTCTTTAAGAATCCTACTGCAGATCCTGACACCATTTCACAGGGATTCATAGGCATTAAGGCTACTACTGCCAAAAACCCTACCCCCTCTGATAGAGATTCCAGGGCCCTGGACAGATGGGGTAAGAAGGTATACACTTCTGCAACTTTGGCCATTAGTGTCTTAAACTGCCAGTTTCATATGTTAAAGTATTAGCAGCATATTGTTGCATTGCTTAAACAGAAAATAATGTTGATTCCTGACTGTGCTGAAAGTAAACAGTTACAGGATTTAATGCATTCTGCAGAACAAGTTGGAAAACCTACTTTGCAATGTGGTTTTGATTCATTAGAGGCATCTTGCAGGGCTGCTGTCACTGGGTCTGTACTTAGAAGGCATGCTTGGCTTAAGGAGCAATCTTTGCCAGATCATGTTAAAGCTAAATTACTAGATGCTCCCTTAAACCAAGACCACCTGTTTAGCAACAAAGCAGAAGTAGTACTTAAAAAGATCGAGGAAAAAGCTAAATCTATGCAAACTGTTAAAGATTTCCTGCAAGTACAGCCTCACAGATTTAGTAGGCACTGGCTTTCTAAGAATTGGTCCTTTCCTGCCTCTTCCAAGCCTTCTCAGTCCAAACCCAGAACCAGCAGACCACCCAGCCTTCAGTCTCAAGGTACTCACAGGCCTAAGCAGTGCGGGGCTCCCACTTCCAAAGCTGGGAGTAGTAAGACACTGCCCTATGGTAAACTGTCACAATGACTTAACTTTAAACCTTCCAAGCCCTGCTCAACTGACTCTTTCCTTTAGGGGGAAAGATCACCCTGCATGCAAAAAAATGGGAATTCATTACCCAAGACAAATGGGTTTTAAATATAGTTTCCCAAGGATACAGATTCCACTTCCACTCCTTACCAACCCCAAACGGTTGGTCAGACCTACTCCCAAATCAGTGGGCAGAGGCTCAAAAGCAGGTTCTCTCTCTTCTAAGCATCATGGCTGTTCAACCTGTCCCAGAAGAGGAATGGGGGCAAGGTTTTTACTCAAGACTTTTCCTGGTACCCAGAAAAGACAGTTCCTGGCATCCTATCCTGTACCTGTCTATCCTAAATACTTTTTTGGTAATCCCAATATTCAAAATGCTAACTCTTCATCAGCTGCTTCCCATGCTAGGCAAAAATGCCTGGTTGTCAACACTGGATTTAAAGGAAGCCTACCTGCACACCCCCCAATAAAGGAATCTTGCAGAAAATACTTACGCTTCAGAGCAGGTTACATGCACTACCAGTTTTCTGCACTGCCCTTTGGCTTATCTACTGTGCCCAGGGTATTCACAAAGTGCCTAGCTGCAGTCATTGCATTTTGCAGGCAAAGAAATATTCACATATACCCATACCTGGACAATTGTCTTATTCAGGCAGAAAGCCAGGATATACTATTAAATTATTTGGCATTTGTAACGAAATTACTAACTTCTCTGGGGTACACCTTAAACTAAAAGAAATCACATCTAGTTCCCTGCCAACAAATTATAGTCCTGGGACCAAGCTTGAATACAACTTCCCAGATGGCCTACCTCACGCCAGAGAAACAAGTTCATTTGACAGCCTACTTCAAACTACTGGCCACAAAGACCCAGCTATCTGCAAGGAAAATACTGCAAGCCCTTTGGTTCTTGGCCTCTTGCATTCTACTAATTCTATATGCAAGATTGCATATGAGGAAACTACAATAGTATCTAAAGCCTATGGTGTCAACATTCCCAGGACCTAGAATCAATGATTCCTATCATCCCTTGCTTAAAGACAAAGTTCCTTTGGTGGGCAGAGGCCTGCCACCACAACAAGGGACTGCCATTCACTCTACCCCCTGCTGCCCAAACCCTAACAGATGCATCAGACTATGCATGGGGGCACACTTGGCAGGGCAGTGCATTCAGGGCAAATGGAACCCGAGTCAAATGTACCTGCATATCAATCAAAAAGAAATGTTAGCTGTACAGAATGCTCTGACAGCCTTCAAGGACCACATTCTTCCAGGACAATTATTGGTAAAGACGGACAAAACCACTGTTATGTTTTACATAAACAAGCAAGAGGGAACCCACTCATACCCTCTCTGCAGACTATCCATGGCTCTGTGGAACACAGCCTTGAGCTACCAAGTGCACCTACAAGCTCAGTTCCTGCCAGGCAAGCTAAATACACTGGCAGATGACCTAAGCAGAAACTCACATGAGTGGAAACTGGAACCAAAGATATTCAACATTTTGAGAAACAAATGGGGGATCCCAAGAGATAGACCTGTTTGCCCCCCCTCAGAACTGCCAATTGGACAAATTCTGCACAAGGACTCCCCACAGACAAGCTTGGAAAGTGGATGCCCTGTCCTTCACCTGGAAAAAAACTATCAGTTTATGTCTTTCCTCCTCTGCCTCTCCTCTCCAAAGTGCTACTAAAGATCAAACATGACAAACCAAGGGCAATACTTATTGCACCAGAATGACCACGCCAACACTGGTACCCCCTCTTGTGCAGTGTGTCACTGCTGGAACAATGGCACCTGCCTCAGACCCCTGCCCTGCTGTCTCAGCAGAAGGGCCAGATTCTGCACTCACAGTTTCAAACTCTGAACCTGCCTCAGACCCCTGCCCTGCTGTCCCAGTAGGAGGGCCAGATTCTGCACCCACAGCTTTAAACCCTGAACCTTGCAGCCTGGCTAATTACATGATCTCTCCATTACCATCCCTCAGTAGGCAAGTGATGAATCTCATTCTGGAGGCAAGGAGGCCTAGTACTAGAAAATCCTATGCTGAAAAATGGAAAAGATTCTTTTCCTGGAGCCAGACTCAGGGGATGGACACAACAGTGCCCAATTTACTGCACATTCTTCAATAAATGTAGATGTAGAACAAAAAACTTCTGACTCTCCACGTTGCATAAACAATTTATTCGTAACAGGAAAAGACAAACGGTGAGCGCTTTCGCGTATGCTACAATACGCTTCTTCAGACAGTATAATGTTAAAACAAGCAGCATATTTATAGGGAGGCTTAGCCAAAAGGCGCTTATTTAATTGACTGAATTAATCAATTAGCTGATAATTTAATTAAAACAAACCATTCTCAGAGAGGGCTCTTTTAAAGCCATAAAGCAGTATACAAAACAAACCTAAAGCATTAAAATACTTGTGATGCAGTAAACCATGCTTATATTTAAACACATTTTGAGACCATTTAAAGGTATATATATGCATTTATTCCATATGTAACATTTATTCCATATATAACATCTTATAACTCATGTATAATGTATACTCATCTCATTTCTTCTACCCTTTCTGGAAGTGACATTTAGTATATAATAAATACTATTATTAAAATTTTTTTTAAATAATAAATATATATATATATATACATAAAAATGAATAAATAAATAAATATCATAAAATATACTGAATAATATATAAATAAGATGGGATAAAATAAGCCAATATATATTATATATATTATAATGTCAAAGGGAACTAGAACAATCTTTTATTCAAAGTTATGGTACTGGAACATATAAATCCTATCAAATATACTAATATTCAAAATATTTAAGTATACATATATGTAAATATATGTAAATATAAAATTAAATATTTCATGAAACAAAAAATTTTTTAAAATTATCAAATATATATTTAATCATACACTATCGATATTATCTATTCATTTGTGCATAAATTAAACAAAAAATCTTCCTAAATGACTAGATAGATATTGAGTGAATTAGTATATTTTATAAATTTGCTTGAAAAAAACACGTTTCTATGTGTACTTAAACATATTCAATAATAGAAACTGTCTTAAACCATTAAATAAATATTAGCTATAATATGATACAAGAAATAAAAACATTTGTATATGTATAATGGAACCCTTAGGATAATATATATAAATAAAATATATAAGCAATTATGCAATAAATTCTGAAATCATCTTCGATTGTTAAGAAAAGATCTTATTGTAATGTAATTGTTCAAGCCTGGAGGACAATGGCCTCTGAGCTTAAGAATCCATTTTAATTCATTTAATTCAATCAAATTTATATAGTCACCACCTATATCATTAGCTTCCACAGTTTGCAACACTCTGAATACAAAAGTATGCGATGGATTAGATATTATATGTTTGGTTGGAGCGTTTAATTTATTTTTCTTCTTGATATCGTACTGATGGTTATATATTCTATTTTTAAGTTTCCTTTTGGTGAGACCTATATAAAATGCAGTGCAGCACTCGCAAGTGGCCAGATAAATTAATCCCGAAGTATCACATGTGGCTTTAAATCTTGGTTTAAAAATATAATTAAATTCAGGATGTATAAAATCTTGTGATTTGGTAATGAACCTACAATAATTACAATGTTGACAGGGGTAGGTTCCAAAAGAATCATTTAGAGTCTGCAGATCATACATTATCTTAGATGGTCTATCACATAATAAAGATTTCAGATTTCTATTGCTCCTATAGGTTATATGAGGAGTAGCACCTACTATTTTCAGTGTGGATTCATCTATTAACAAAACTTTCCAATTATTAAGTAATATTTTCTTAATGTTCAGAAAGTCATTAGTGTAAGTCGTAATAAAGGATACTCTCTCCCTATAATTATACATATCACTTTTGAAACCAAAAGAATAATAATTATCATTTTTATTATACTGTATCAAATTCTCTTGTGGAAAGACGTTATTTCTAACTTCCATTATCAAATCATAGTCATAACCTCTTTCTAAAAACATATCTACCATATTGTCAGCTTCTCTTTTTAAGTCATCTGTGTCAGTACATATTTTACATAATCTAATAAATTGACTTCTCAATATGCCTTTAAAAGTATGACGCGGATGCATGCTGTCATATTTCAGGATTGTATTCCTCTAACATTTTTTCTTAAACAGGGTAGATATTAATCTGCCTTTCCTGATGTTTAGACTAACATCCAGGAAATTTACAGAAGAGTAAGAAGTTTCAACTGAAAATCTAAGAAACGTGGTGGTGGTTTCTAAATAAGTTTTAAAAGTAAGAAACTCCTCCACTGAGCCATCCCATACAATTAAAATATCGTCGACAAAGCGCCTATAGATTAAGACTTTATGAAATAAAGTGTGTTTAAAAACATGGTTCAGTTCCCAATGGTGTACAACTAAATTAGCATATGTGTTTGCACAGGGGGTCCCCATAGCCACTCCACAGGTCTGTAGATATAGGTCACCCCCAAATGCAAACACATTATTGCTAAGTACTAATTCCAATAGTTGACAAACTAAAATTATTGTGTTCCCACTCATGGTGTGACTATGCTGTAACAATTCACGTATAGCTTCAATCCCAATTTCATCTGGAATTGAAGTAAAAAGACTTTGTACATCCATTGTAATGAGAAGATGTTTATCTTGTATAAACACAAAATCTAAAGATTGTAAATAATCTATAAGCTGATAAGTATCTTTAAGAATTGTAGGGATGGCTTCTACTAGAGGTCTTAAAGTTTTCTCCAGATAAGTTGATATGTTCTCAGTAATCCATTTTGCGCCAGATACTATCGGCCGCATCGGTGGTGGTTTGATCCCCTTGTGCATTTTTGGTAGCCCTTTAATTATAAGTACTACTGGGGTGTCAATAGAAAAAAATTCATATAAGGTATTAGGTATCTGGTAACACATAAGCATATCATAGAGGTCTTCCTTGACAGTTTTAATTATTTGGCTAAGTTTAACTTGATCTATTAAAAGATAAGTAGCATCAACATTCAACATATCATTCATTAAAACATTATAATCAGCAGTATCAAATATGGCTATGCCTCCCCCTTTATCTACTGGCCTAAAAATTAATGAATAATCATGACTGAAGTTCCGTAGCGACTTCATGGTGTCACTTGACATATTAAAATATGTACATTTCTTTTTTCCATTATAAAAGTATTTATAAAAATCAGTTTCACATAACTTGACAAAGGAATCTACATGAGCTGGCATGACAGGTATAAAAGAACTTTTCTTCCTATACAAAGGAGTATTGGCAACATTGTTAATAGCGTTATTCTTGTCCTTTGCAAAATACAGTTTCAAAGTGACTGAACGGGCGAATAAACGCAAATCAATCGAAATGTCTGATAGTTTACTTCCCCGTGAGGGGATAAACGAGAGGCCATTATTTAACAATTCAATGTCACTAGTATTCAAAACATAACTAGATAAGTTGAAGTAAAGCGTGCTTACTGCCTCAGCCTTCTGGGTTGATATACATTCGTTTCGCCGGATAGCTTTCTTTTTCTGCTTTCCCAACTGTTCCTTCTTCCCTTCGTGAACTATGGCTTCCTTATTGGTAAAGGTAAAAAAGGAGTATTGTCTTCAGTACGCCATTTGCTGATGGCTCCCGTATTATATTGTAAGGATTTGGCTGCATTGTTTGCTTCTTGATTGGGAAGCGGCGTGGAGATGAGAGCTGCACTGGTAACTGAAGCAAAAGTTTCTGGTGGCGTGTTAAACGATTCTTGTGACGTATCTTTGCTTGGACCAAGCAAAGATTCAGATGTCGATGGACCAATGGGAACTGATACGCTTCACAACGGCCTTTCCTTTTCTTCCATCAAAATTCATGCCTCGACCATTTCAGCTCATTATAATGCAGAACCACACCTCTTCTCTCATCCACTGCTGAAGCAATTCCTCAGAGGTGCCAAAAACCTAAGACCACCCAGGAGAGCCCCTACTCCAGCCTGGGACCTTAACTTTGTATTGGAAAAGCTCACTGTACCTCCCTTTGAGCCAGCTGCAACTGCAGAGTTGAAATTCCTTTCTTGAAAAACAGCCTTCCTTCCAGCCATCACTTCAGCAAGAAGGGTGTCTGAATTACAGACCCTCATGGTAGTGGAACCTTTCATCATCTTTCATTTGGACAGGGTGTCCCTCAGGGCCAATCCCTCCTTTATGCCCAAGGTGGTATCCAGTGTGGCCCTTAATCAGTCCATTAATTTGCTAACCTTCTTTTCTAATCCACAGAACAAAGGGGAATGAATACTGCAATCCTTGGATGTGCACAGACAACTTTGATTTTACTTGGACAGGACTAAGTCTGTTAAGAAATCTGAACAGCTGCTGGTTGCATTTGCTGCAAGGGCAGAAGGGAAGGCAATTTCAAAGCAAAACATTTCTAAGTGGATAGGCAACTGCATTCATTTATGCTATGAGCACCATGGAAAACCTACCCCACAGGGGATAAGACCACATTCCACCAGGGTTGCATCTACCTCTCCAGCCTTTCTCAGAGGTGTCCCTACCAGGGACATCCTAGAAGCTGCTACCTGGAGTTCTGTACATACCTTCACCAAGTATTACCACTTGCCAATTTTTTTTCAAAATCCAGAGCTGGTTTTGCCACTGCAGTCTTGCAGGGCCTTATAGCTGGTCCTAATGCTATCTAATTGCCTCTTCCCTTCCTTAGCTTTGGGAATCTACCCAAATGTAATGACTGCAATGAAGAACATAGTACAGTTGTGTACACTTACCATAAATGTAGATGTTCGAGTGTATTCACTGTTGCAGTCTTGGTTACCCTCCCTCCAGCCCCCTGACTTCTGTTGACTATACCTCTATTCTTGTTTACTATGCTTAAAACTTTCTGGTGTATTTGCTTTTTGTTGGAGGTGTAACCTTGTGTATAATTGCTTCCCATGATGGGGGCACCTGACATCTGGGGCAAGAAAAACTGATGTAATGGCGTCTGCTGCATGCTTTATACCCCTGACGTCATGGAAGATGAGACAACAACCGACGCAGGACCCAAGACTTTGATAATCAGGCCAACTGAGGGCTACATACAAGCAGATAACCCAAATGTAATGACTGCAACAGTGAATACACTCAAACATCTACATTTATGGTAAGTGTACACAACTGTACTTTTTTCTTTCTTTTTGGAGTGGGCATGATTGGTTTGTTACTATATTAGCATCATAAATATTAAGTAGAATAGTGAATAGTGTAATATCAAAAGGTAAATGATTACTAATTATGGAAAAAAGAGGAACAAGAGAGTTGTTCTGATAAATGTAGCTGTTGTGGAAAAAGAGGAACCAGTTTTAACTCGGAATGACCAGTTAGGGAAGTAGTCTAGAAACCAGAGAGTGGTTTAGGTCTGATTCCCTTCAGTATTGATGTGGGTCATATTGTTTAGTAAAATGATATCTATTGGTGTCCACAGTGTAGTGATGTGCTGTGTCCTATCCAGAACCCAAGCTAGTTCATTTATAGAAGCATATAGTTTTTAAATACTTGGCTTTCTAGTAACATACTGTGTTTTCTAGCATGTTGACAACTTTTAGAAATTGGCTAGTAGTAGGAGATTGAGCTTAGTGTGGGTATTTCAGGTAATGGCTTACAATTGCATGTTTTTAGATCGATGGAATGACGTTTAGGCAAATTTAAGTATTGTATATGTTGTGCAAGGGACTGCTAATGTTGTCTTTACATGATTTTATTAGTTGTGTAAAAATGAAGGATTTTGTTTCATATGTATGTGTGTATATATATATATATATATATATATATATATATATATATATATATATATTAGTTTGGTTTTAAAACAGTAAATAAATCAATTGTAAAACAAACAACTGTTTACATAGGTCCACAGCTGATCAATACAGCAAAGTTTTACATATCAACAATTAATATTTTTCAAACATGTCTTTACATTTAAGCCAAGATTTATGTGAATGTGTAATATTAGAAGTTCTCATCTTTATAATATGTAGTTGATTACTACAGACAATTTTTGCTATGCTAACAAGTTCAGCACTAGAGAGAGTAACTTTATTTTTCCAATTTGTAATAATTGCTTTTCTGGCTATATTAAGAATAGGCCAAAGAAGAGGCACTTGGGTTTTTGGAATTATCTGAGGAATTAGAGCATTAAATACAATTAAAATATAAAAATATTGCATCTATCTGACTGTGGAGCTTGAGCGAAGTTATAAATTGCTTTCCAAAAGGGGAGGTGACTTCACATTCATATACCATATGTATCCAATCAGCTATTATTTCAGTTTCACATTTCCAGCATTTAATTCTATTTGATTTGTACATAACCATAATTTTGTTAGGAGTGACAAAAGCTCTGTATAAGAATTTCCAAATTAAAATTGTCCAATATAATGAGGATGTAGTTTTGTCTGTATATTTTAATATTATTTTCCTGTATTCTATTTTTCTTTGCATTATTACTGATATTTATTAAGAATTCCAATAATTTGTGGAACGATTTCTTATCTAGGTTAAATATCTTATTAATCTTTGTGTTCACAGAGATGCTAAATATTTGTAAAATTAACCATTTCTCAGAATCTTGATTGTATTTGAGCCTTAAATTTTCAACGATATATATATCAGTACCATTTAAGAATTGATGCCAATGAATTAAGTTACTTTGTTGTTTCAGTTTTAGCATTTTGTTGAAGTTATGAGTTTCTAAGCAGTCATTTGTATATGCAATTGGAAACATAGAATATATTAAGTCTTTAATACAATGGTTAGAATATGTGAACTTTTGGAAAGAAGAAATTATGCTTTTTAAATAGGGAATTTGAGAAGAGGTTGTAATTCTGTTTATGCAGAAACTTTTAATAACCAGATGAAACTGTTAGAGATTATTTCTTTGTGACTGTTTTTATATATTTATTATTTGCCAGTAATATTTCTTGGTGTATTTGATTTCATTTTTAATCGTAAGATGAATTTATCCACAATGTTATAACTTTACAATTGTTGAAGTAGCATACATTTGAATATCAGGGAATCCTATTCCACCATTATCCCAACCTTTTCTATGCCAAAGGAAACTCTTGGTCTATTAGGATGACAAAACAATTTAAGTAGAAAGACAAACAGTATTTTAGGGTGAATTGCCATGGTAAAGAAGAACATTTTCCCAATTTGTGACTAATTTAAACTTTTACAACAACCTGTTGAGAGTTTGTTTATATCATTATTTACTGTAAGACATAATCGTCATACCAAGGTATTTCACTTGATTGTTATTCCAATTGAAGTTAGTATGTTTTTGTATGATTTTTTTAAATTTTTCATTAATTAATAATGTACTTGTTTTATTATGATTAAATCTTAAGTTCAAGATTTCTTCAAACTGATTCATAGAACTAATTATATGTTCTAATGAGCTCTCAATATTTCCTGTTTTTAGTAAAACATCAGCAGCAAAATAGTTGAATCTTTAGTTTGAAGTCTTATTTTGATACCATTAATGTTCTTTTTGGATCTAATACTGTTAGCAAAGGGTTATATAGCTAATGCAAAAAGTAAAGATGATAATAGACAGCCTTGTTTTGTGCCTTATTTTATTTTAAAGGAATTAGAAAGAAAATAACCTATTCATAAGTACAAGATTTATTGTATAACTTAGAAATGAATGCAATTAGCTTAGGTGAGAAATTATACATTTTAAGTGTTCTAAACAGGTGTGACCAATTAACTGGGTCAAAAATCTTATCAAAATTAGACTAATGATAGAAAGTTCTTTTTATTTTTATTTGCATAGTCTATTAATATATGTATTCTTATTATATTATCCTGTATTTGTATATTTAAAATAAAACCAGTTTGATCATTGTTGATTAGTTTAAGTATAAAATAGATTAATTTTGTTATCTAAAATGGACAGGAACATCTTATAATCCATATTTGAAAGTGAAATTGGTCTGCAGGGTGAGTACTTTGTAGGATCCTTATCTTGTTTTAAAGTAGCTGATATAAGGGAATATTGTCATGTTGGAGAGACTTTGGCAGTTGTTATTATTTCTCTGTAGAACTTGTCTAATCTGTTAACTGCATCATCCAGTAGTATTTTATTTAGTTCTGGTATAAGGCCATCTACGTCTGGCACCATATTACTTTTTAACTTGTTTTATTTGATCTTTTATTTCTGTTAAAGTAATGGTCTGTCATTTTTTTATTAGTTCACTTGTTATTTTATTTTTTATAGTTCCCTTAGAAAAGTTTCAACTGTATCATTATTTTTCAGTTATTTGTATTATTATTTATATTTTCATAAAATATTTTAAAGCCCTCAAGAATACCTTTAATTTCTGTTATTTTTGTTTAATTGTTTATATGTATTTTTATTTCTTTGATATGATTTAGTTTATTCATTTTATTTGATCCAAGAGTAAGTTTATGCAAGCTTAAAGGGTTTATTGAATATGTCTGAAGTTTAAATGTTTCCAGGTTTATTAAAACTTTTTGGTCTAGAATTTCAACATATTTTGTATTTAAATTTTTAAGTTCATGCTGACTGATGATGTAATTTGGTTTTAGATTTAACTTTAGTGTGTCCATTTTGGCCTGTAGTGTATTCAGTTCTTTGTCCCATTCTCCTGTTTTACTAATATACCAGCTTGCAACTCTTCTATTTAAGTAAGCCTTTAGTGAATCCCACAGGACAGTGTCAGATACTTTACCACTCTTGTTTATTTCTAGGAAATTTTTGATCCGTTTAACATACCAATCCATGAATCCTTTTATTTTAATAATGTACTCTGGTAATCTCCTGGATGTATTAAATTATCATTTTTTAAAATAATATTAAAGATTATAGCATTATGGTCTGATAATAACTTCTCTGATATATTACAACAGATTGTTTGAGATAAACATTTTTTCAATATTTGTTTGTGTTCCATATCTCTATGACTAATGGGTAAATTGAAGTGAGTTTGTTTTCTTTAGCTCATGTATATCATTTAAATTCATTAGATTTACAAAATTTGTTAAGTGTTTGGCTGAAGATATGATACTCAGCTTTCTATTTGCAGTAGAATCTTTGTCTGATAAAATACAGTTAAAATCACCAGCCATTATGACTTCACCTTTCTTGTAATAGGGTGTAATGTCTAAGTAATTTTTGCATCTTTAGCTCAAACCCCTGGAATCCAATAAGAGTTTACCAATGTATATAGCTTTCTGTTCCACTCAATTATAACAATTCTTAACATACCATGTGAAATTGTTCAATCTCGCCGTTTGTTCTTACACACGGGTTCGGAGCCAATCCTCAGCTCAAAGTCTTCTAATTTTACAGATTTATACTCATTCTTTATAGTGTTTGATAAGTTTTATTATATAGTTGTTGTTTAAGACTAGTTTAGTTAGTTTGTTACTTTAAAATTCTTAGTAAAGGCCTTAGGCCGTTTTCTGTCAGAATTTACAGTACTTAAAAAAAAAAAAAAAAAAAAAAAAAAAAAAAAAAATTGCCTTTAACTTTTTTTGTTTTTATATATATATATATATATATATATATATATATATATTGCATTTAAATTGTATTATATAGGGATTTTTTAAGTGTGCTGTGTTTTTTCTTGGATTTTTCCCTTTCTTTAAAATGTCAGAAAAGACCAAATCTGTTTTTAAAAGGTGTCAGTGCGGACAGAAGATGTCCATTACTGACAACCACTCATCCTGCGTCTACTGTCTTGGCCCTCTCCACTTGCAGGAAGGCTGTTCCATTTCTCATTCCTTTAGTGGGAGGGTCATGCTGGAAAGACGCAGGAAGTTGGTTGACAGAGGGTTGCTTAAACCCAAGTTTCAGGAGGCCCTGGACAAGGCTGAACAGGTTTCTAAGTCTTCAAAGGGGTCGAAGTCTTCAAGAGTGTCGGAGCCCAAGTCATCGGCTCCAAGCACCTCTTTTCAGATTCGGACATCGGCTCCTATGACTTCGGTGCCGGGTGTCGAGAGTTTATCTCTGCACGAGGCTCAGGTCTTGGAGCCGGTATCAGAGGTACCACCATCTGCTATCCTTCGCTCGGTGACGGCTTTGATCCCTTCGACCCGTTCTTCGAGGCCACTTTCCGACTCCGATGTGGACCGAGTGGTACAGAAGCTTATGGAGAACTCGGCTTTGTCTAAATTAATCGAGGTTTCATCCCAGCTGGTTTCGAAACTCGAAGCTGTTCCAGTTCCCTCAACACTTCCTCCTGCAAGACCCATCGAGTCATCGGTGTTAGGAGTCGAAGAACCGATGATTGTAGAGCCCTTGGTGCCGAAGCCTCCCAGCAGTGCTATGGGCTCCGTTGACTTTGACTCCTTCGGAACCAGCCGGAGAGTCTCGGAGCCGATGATCTCTCCTGGGTTCCGGGGGAGATAGTCGAACCGAGATATCGGTTCCGACTCTTCCCCTCGGTGCCTTGGCTCAGATCAGTTTGGATCTGTCCTCGGTGTTGGAGCCCGTGGTTCCGATTCTGGAGAAATGACCTTTTTCTTCGGATCGGGTCGGATCTTCGGGTCGGGGCACTGGTGCCTTTGACATAATGAGGAAGGTCTTGTCTGATCAGACACATACTTCATCAGTATCTTCGTCTCCTTCCCCAAAAGGTCCGCGTTCTGCTTCTGTGCCTTCGGTGCCTACCAAGCGTCGAGACCCAATGCCTCAGAAGTCCCCACAGGGCAACTCTGGTTCCTCAGATGCATCCCCAGAAGCTCCCGCTGAGGATGTTCCGAGGAAACGACTGTGCAAGAGGAGGCACATAGATTCCCCTCAGGAATCTCTCACATCTGATACCGATTTATATGAAACAGAAGGGTCCCCACGGTCCACCTCTGAGGATGTCTCGTTTGCAGACATTTTGGAAATCCTGAAACAAAGGGGGGACTGGCAAACCCTTACCCCTTCTGTGGATGAATCAGTCTTACTGAAGGCATTTGGGACTCAACCTTCTACCTCCTGGGTGACTCCACCCTTTGACGATCTCATGGATCTAATAGCTCGGAGGGCTTGGGAAACACCTGATACAGTGGAACCAGTCCCTCGTAAACCAAATAAATACATGACGGCCCCCCAAGATAAATCTTATCTTACAAAAGGAGTTCCCGTAGATACTATGGTGGTGGCGGCGGCCACTAAGAAAGAGATGTCTGAATCATCTTCCTCTGTCCATCCTCCTAATAAGGATTCTAAGACAATGGACAGATATGGGAAGCGCATATTTAGTTCGGTGACTTTTTCCATCCGATCGCTCAACTACCTTACGCATTTCACACGTTTACAGAGAGATCTCATTAAGGAACTGGGAGATACTCTCCAGGGACACACAGATGCTGCTGTCGCCGAGAAAGTGACAGCGCAACTTAACACCCTAAATTCCATAGTCAACTCGTCCATGAGGCTGATTTCATACGCAGCCGAAGGGTCGAGTAGAGCAGCAGCTTCAGCGATCGCCCTGAGAAGACAATCCTGGTTGCACTTATGCTCCTTTGCGGAAGCCTTTAAGTCTTCCTTTGCCAACGCCCCCTTTGATGGTGCCTCCTTGTTTAGGCCCAAAGTAAAGGAGACTCTCACGAGTGTGAACAAGAAGGGAAGACCCTGTCTGTCATAGGGGTCCATTTTTCCTACCCTAAAGGGCAACGAGGAGGAAAAATGTGGTTCCAAAAGACTCGGGGATCTTTTCAGCACACCCAAAGTGACGCCCCCTCCAGAGGCAGAGGAGGGGAAAGAAACGGAAGACGCCACCCAGCCGGCAGAGGGGGTCCGCAAAATCAGGGTGACAGAGAGACCTTCTCTGGAAAGCCCTTCCAGCACTCCTGAGTGCAGGCTCGGCTGTCCTACTCTGGTGGCAGTCGGGGGTCGCTTGGCTTTATACTCAGAGGCCTGGCTAAATCTTACATCAGATTCCTGGGTAAAAAGCATAGTTACCAGAGGCTGCAACATTCCCTTCATAAAAATGCCACCCAACTCCAAAAAACTCCCAGACGTTCCACCCAGTCTGCGAGACCAAGCAACCATAGAGATAGGAAGGTTGCTCGAAAACAGAGTCATCCAACCAGTCCCAGCGGACCAAATAGGATCCGGAACTTACTCAAGGTTCTTTTTAGTTCCAAAGAAAACAGGGGACTGGAGGCCAATTTTAGACCTCAGCAAGTTAAATACCTTTGTGAAAAAGGAAAAGTTCTTGATGGTCACGCTTCAGTCAATCCTCCCTTTTCTGCAGAAGGGCGACTGGATGTGCTCTATAGATCTCAAAGACGCATACTACCATATCAAGATGGCCAGGGCGTCCAGAGATCACCTGCGCTTCCGGCTGGGAGCCAGTCATTTCCAGTTTTGCGCTCTGCCCTTTGGTCTCACCTCAGCCCCCAGGGTGTTCACCAAATGCATGGCAGTAGTAGCGTCTCACTTCAGACGAAAGGGATTCCGGGTGTTTCCTTATCTAGACGACTGGCTCCTATCTGCCACCACCGAGTATCATCTTCTACAAGCCAGGGACTACACCATCAGTCTTTGCTCTTCACTAGGCATAATGGTGAATTTTGGAAAATCTGTCTTATCGCCGTCACAGCGCATCTTATTTATAGGAGCACAGCTAGACACTTCCCTGGCTCAAGTTACTCTCCCCCCACCAAGAGTATCAGACCTCAGGCATCAAATTTTGCTCCTTCTTCACAACAAGAGAGTCCCTGCACGACAAATATTAAGAGTGCTAGGCTTGATGGCAGCCTCCCTTCTTGTAGTTCCTTTAGGCAGGATGCACATGAGGATTCTTCAATGGATGCTATTCGCCCAGTGGTCGTATCTACAACTTCCACTGTCTCACGAAATCTTGATCACGAATTCTTGCAAGAAGGATCTCTTGTGGTGGATACACAGTCAAGAGCTAACACTAGGACGACCGTTTGTATTACCCAGTCTGGTAGCAACTCTAACCACGGACGCTTCCCTGATAGGGTGGGGGGATTCTTTCAGGGACAAACAGTCCAAGGTCAATGGTCCAACTTGGAGTACAATCTGCACATCAATGTTCTAGAGCTGAGGGCAGTGTTTCTAGCGTTGCAACACTTTCACAAGTCCTTACCTCAGGGAACAGTGACAGTTCAGACAGACAACATGTCAGTTGTCTGGTACATAAACAAGCCAGGGGGAACCAGATCTTGCCCGTTATGCAGAGAGGCCCTCAGAATTTGGCAATGGGCAAAGTCCACTGGACGCTTTCTGATAGCAACGCACATCCCGGGGACTTCCAACGTAATCGCGGACAGGCTGAGCAGAGCCATCCTTTTCCCTCACGAGTGGTCCCTCAAACCTCAAGTGGCGGAAGAGATCTTCCGCAGATGGGACCAGCCTTGCTGCGACCTGTTTGCATCCCAATTGAATGCCAAATGCAGAAGCTATTTCGCCCTGTTACCCCCTCCAGGGGGTGTCCCCAGGGACGCACTGGTATACGATTGGCCCCCGGGTCTCCTGTACGCCTTTCCTCCTATTCCACTAATCCCCAGGTTTTTGCAGAAAGCCAAACGTCTAGACAGGACCATCATACTAATAGCCCCATTCTGACCTCGACAAATCTGGTTTCCCTTCCTTCAATCTCATCAAGTGGAGGAACCATGTATGCTGGACCCGGAGCCAGACCTGTTGACACATTTGTCGGGAGTTCCTCACACCTTTCTCAAGTCCCTCAAACTGACAGCTTGGCTGCTCCGCTTCCCATTTTAGCCAGGTCAGAGTTACTATCCCCTGCAGTACAGCAAATTATTGTATCTTCCCACAAACCATCTACAAGGAAATTGTACAACAGCAAATGGAACCGTTTACGCACTGGGCCTCCAAACAAGGTATAGATCCATTTGGGGCTCCAGTACACAAGATACTAGATTTTCTTACCACACTTTTTCAAGAAGGAGCATCAACATCCACTATAAGGGTTCAACTGGCGGCTATATCCAATTTTCATATTGGCCGTGAAAATTGTTCTCTTATGTCCTACAGACTTTGTAAAGCCTTCATGAAAGGTACCTTTCACCTCCGTCCCCCCTTTCGTAATTCAGTAGCACCTTGGAATCTTAATCTCATGCTGTCACAACTCATGTTGCTCCCTTTTGAACCAGCAGCCACAACTTCATTAAAGTTCCTGTCGTGGAAAACACTTTTTCTGGTTGCCATCACTTCCGCCAGGAGAGTTTCAGAGCTACAGGCTCTATCTATCCGATCCCCGTACATGATTTTTCATCCAGATAGAGTAACCTTGCACACCAATCCGTCCTTCCTTCCGAAGGTTTGTTCGATTCAGAACATCAATCAATCTATCGAACTACCTACCTTCTTTAAAAATCATTCCAATAAGTTAGAATACACATTGCACAAGTTGGACGTTCACAGGCAACTAAGATTTTACTTACGTAGGACAAAACAGTACAGAAAGTCAGATCAACTATTTGTCTCATATGCTGACCAAAGGAAAGGACAGGCAGTAACGAAGGTTACCTTATCCAAATGGCTCTCAGATTGCATAAATTTTGTATATGCTGAATCGAAACAGCAACTCCCTTTCAAACCCAGAGCTCATTCTACAAGGGCGATTGCTGCCTCTTCAGCCCATACCGCGCGTTTGCCTTTAGATACCGTTTGTGCAGCGGCAATTTGGGCAAAACCACATACTTTTATCGCCCACTATAAACTAGACAAAGGCTCCAGGGACAGGGCGACGTTTGGTTCCACTGTACTCAGGAATATTCTCCGTTGAGCCACCCGGGAAAAAGGAGCTAGGGACGCTACCCGTGTGTAAGAACAAACGGCGAGATTGAACAATTTCACATAAAGAAGTTATGTCTTACCATAACGTTCCATGTGAATTGTTCATCTCGCCTTTGTTCTTACTTCCCCCCCTCCATCCCCCGTCCTGCAGTCTGGGAGAACGGTTTCAACTAAATTCCTTTTCAGCCTTTTCTAGATATGGTTAGCATGTTATTGTACATTAGTAATGGCATCTTTTCTCCTCTACTTGACAGTAGGGTTCCAGACACTGTGTAGTATCTGTTTATAAGTGTTCTAGACACAGTTCTAAAAGGGATTCTTCTGGTATAGCAAACTAGATCTGAGGGTTAGCACGTTAGGATCATGGGATATTACTGTGCCTCAAGCTTTCTCGAAGATGCGGAGCTGGTGATGCGGCCGACTCGGAGCTGAGGATCGTCTCCGAACCCGTGTGTAAGAACAAAGGCGAGATGAACAATTCACATGGAACATTATGATAAGACATAACTTCTTATTTTTATCAACATTACTTGAAGTATTACTGGTGAGTTCTTCCATAAAATGAGGGTGCCTCTTCTTTTAGCTCGAAAGCCAAAACTTGCTAAAACCAAACAATTCTTTAAAGAAAGTTTATTTACATTTTTATTAAGTAAATGTGTTTCCTGCAGAAGTATTATTTGAGGTTTATGTAATTGCAAGTGTTTGAACAGACTCCCCCTCTTTACTGGATTATTCAGTCCATTAATATTAATAGATATGCATTTAAAATCATATATATATATATATATATATATATCAAAAAGAGAAAAAAACAGATATAATGAAACCATTTTTATGTTCAGAACTTAAGATCAAAAACTGCTTGAAACCACCACGAAAAACAAAGTATAAATCTTATTTATTAGTAAAAACGAGCGCTTTCACGCACACAAGTGCGCTTCATCAGGTTGCTATCTTTACTAAAATTTCCACCATTTTTATACCAAAAATATCATCAATCATTCAATTAATTAATAGACAAATTATGCAATTAAAACAGTTTACCAATATAGCGCTAGTAAAAATACGTACAATAATAAAAAGCAGATGTACTTCATCTTAAAAAGTTAAAACATATGTAGTCTTAGTTATACAACTTCATATAAGTCAGTAGTGCAGATTATATTTAATGCAATCGCAGTTATTGCTTTAAGTTCTCAGACAATGCCCATAGTTGGGCGTTATCCCTTTAAATGGTCCAATCCTGATATACTAAATCAAATTCAGCAAAGCGAACATTTGCTTTCCTAGTTCGTTGTTATTCACAGAACTGTGACCATTTAGGCAATATTATATAACAATGCGATGCTAATAATATATAATTCAGTTTCACGTATCATTCTTCCAGCCTGAAATAAAACAGGCTGGAAACATATCTCTGTCAAACTAAAACTAAAAAATAAATGATAAAAGGTCCTATATAATGTTATTACCAAGTCCTACACCTACTTAGACTACATTCCTTTAAGCGACTCAGCTTTTATGTATCAGATTAAATTCAAAAAGATACTTTTATTTTTGTGTTTCGTTGTCATTTCAAGAAAAATATCCATTAAAGCAATTCTCCATAATAGCACAATGTTAGTAATATGTAGTTTACTTAAAGATATTATTTCTTTAGTCCATGACTAAAAACGGACTGGAAAAAGGTTCTACTATCAGGCAGATGTGGTAGTCCTTCAAGATATCATTCTCAAAACCAAAAGTATATTTTGTACGATCCAAGAATTTTTTCTGCCAGCCATTATGATAAAACGCTGGATCAGAATATCACAAGTAACGTTCTCATTATATGCACATGTCATAGTTCTTCCATTGTGGCGACATTATTTAATTACTATTTTATGCTATATATTTCCTATTTTGAACGAGTAGTTCAATCGTTTAGTAGATATTTTAATCAAATTATTTAAAGTGTCAAGACTATGAGACATAGTCCATATAAGACCCGTATTTATCAAATGCAAAGTTACAAAACCTGCATTGATTAATATATATACATATAGACCTCTTTTCAAACATAGGTCCAAACTTATGTTATGTGTCAGATCTCATCATTTAAAATTCATATAGGGCACATATTCATCAAAATGCAACTTTATAGACCTTGCATTAATCAATATATAACTGGGCCTATTTTCTAATATAGGTCCAAATTTTTTATTATATACTAGGTCTCAATAAAGGCATGCTTCATTTATAAACATGCTGAAAAAATTATTATTGTCCAAATGTCCATATTACAACTTATATCAATAAAAATATAATTGAGCCCAAAATCGGGATTCATAATATAGTTAGTTTACAGAAATATATAGTGAACTGGGAAGTAGTCATCCATGAGCGTTAGATATAATATTATGTATCATAAAGGTCCTAAGATGGCCGGGCGAATGTTAACTATAGTATTAAGCCCAGGTGGTATGTGTGCCTTTAATCTTAGAATCCACCTTAGCTCAAACATTTCTAACGTACTCATATGGTCACCTTCTCTCCTGTTAAGATTTACCACTTGCAGAACCTGAAAGCCAAAGCTGTGCTGAGGATTAGTACAGCAATGTACAGCCAAAGCATTAGTGGGACTATTCTTTCTTATGTCATAGACATGATTGTAGACCCGATCTCTGAGTCTTCGTGATGTCATGCCCACATAATAGCTGTTGCATTGGTTACAGGTAGCAAGATATATTACATTTTGGGTGTTACATGTTGCATAAAAAGTAGGTTTAAAATTAATTTTAATACCTGAAACCTTGAGATCTTGTGTCTTATTTATATACTTACATAGTGAGCATTTGCCACATACATATGTGCCTGTTTTTATATGAGCTCTTATATCAACCGACACAGTGTCTAATTTTTCTTTACAGAGCAACCTTTTTAAATTCATACAATTATTGAACCTAAAAGCAGGTTTTTCCCCAACCAATTGCGATAGTGTTGGATCTGTGAGTAAGACTTTCCAGTTCTCTCTAACAATCCTTGTTAGGTGCTCTACATCACTAGTATATTTGATGTCATACATAATGCTCTTATTCATCTTTCTTTTATATAGGGCTTTGCCTGATTCTTTCCAAGATGTTGAACTCTCTAATAAGGACTCAGTTATATCATTGACCAATTTCATAGGGTATCCTCTATCTATAAAATACTGTTTTTGACAATCAATTAATTGTAAAGCATCTAGCTTGTCACTACATATTCTCAATATCCTACTCATCTGACCCTTCACAATATTGCAGAATATGTGACGTGGATGTAAGCTGTCATAATGGAGGATACTATTCCTCCAACAGGGTTTCCTATATAGAGTGGTGACTAAGTCATTGTTGTTCCTTTTGATGAGGGTGACGTCCAAAAAGTTAGCACTTACTGGAGAATACTCATAGGTAAATCTAAAGAACGAGGTGGTGGTGTTCATAAAACTAATGAAATCCTTCAGTGTGTCCATGTCACCATTCCAAAGCAACAGGACGTCATCCACGAACCGTCTGTATAGGACCACATTGCTAAACCTAGGGTCACTAAAAATGTTCTCTTTCTCCCATCTATAGATCACCAAATTGGCATATGCATTAGCACAGGGAGTGCCCATGGCTACTCCCCATGTTTGTGCATATACCGTGTGGTCAAACAAAAAAATGTTATTATTTAGGACTAAGTCCAGCATACAACAGATGTTCATGATCTCATTGTTGTCCATTGTTCCTAGCTCAGTCAAGTGTAGCCTCACTGCATCTAAACCATAGTCGTTAGGAATACTTGTGAAAAGACTTTCTATGTCTAGCATGACTAATAAGGTGTCAGCTTTGATGTTAGTTCTCACTGAGTTTAGTTTAAGGTCATCTAGTAGCTCATAAGAATCCTGTAATATCGTGGATATTCCTTTCACTACAGTTCCAAGTTTTGATTGTATATATAAGGAGGCATTCTGTGTGACCCAATGGTCACCTGACACTATAGGACGTAGTGGAGGAGGATATTCATTCTTATGCAGTTTAGGCAAACCCTTGATTAAGGGTATGAGGGGTAATTCTATCATTAGGAAATCATAAAGTGACTTTTCTATAGATCTTGTCATCAATAAGTCATAAAAAGTGTCATGTACATATTTTACTATAGAGGTGACTTCTGATTTCTCTATTACTTTATATGCCTTGTCATTATTTAACATATTTAACATTAGTTGTTGATAAAAACATGTGTCCATAGCAACAATTCCCCCTCCCTTATCAGCCGGTTTAAACACCAGGTTTGCATCACTGCAAAGACCATCTAGATCATGCTTCTCTATAAGACTCAGATTTACAAAATTACCCTTATTTTTGTCATAATCATAGTAGCGGTAAAAATCACGCTCACATGTTTTCATAAAGCATTCAATAGGTTGTATTAATGGAGGTACAAAAGAGCTTTTCCTTTTACAAAGTATAGTCTTGTAGCCAGCATCATTATTACTAGATGGAACATCTTTAAACAACACCTTAAGGGATAGTTTTCTACAAAACAGGCGTAAGCCTATCAAAGTATCAGATAATATACTGTGCTTAGAAGGGATAAACGATAGACCCTTTTTTAAGATACATTGTTCATCTGGTGTAAAGGTCCTTGTTGTTAGGTTAAAAAACAGACAGTTCAATTTTTCATTTTCCTCCTCCGTTCCGGCGTTTCTCCTGATATCTTCCTTTTTCCTCTTCCCCGACTGTTTGAGCGTGTGCGTACTGCACCTTTGTAGGAGAGAGGAAAATTTAAAGGTATAGGTGCCACGAATGTGTTGTTCGAGCCGCTAGCTTTGGATTTGGCACCCAAAATATCACTGTTGTTTAAACCCTGTTGATTACAGGGCAAAGATGCACTAGGTGTATCAGATGCATTAAGTTCCGTTAGTGGCATTATCCGGTCGACATTCAGCTATTAATCTAGTACCCAAGGACTCAGTCAATACAGTCGCTGTATCGTTACTTATAGAGTGTGAAGCTGCCAGTACATGAGCAGGTTGAGAACTGTCTTTCAAGTTAGTTCTCGGCCAAACAAAAATGCGGCCCAGTTGGAAATCTTCACAGTCACGTTTTAATTTCTTAATTTTAGTTTGTTCTAACTTATTACTATATAAGGCTAATTGCTTATTCATAGCTTGTAGTTTTGAAATACAAAAATCTGTCTGGTAATTAACAACGAGAAATTTATGTTGTTCCTCTACCTTGGTCAGGAGCTCCGCTTCAATCGGTGTAAAATAATCCAGCAGCAGCTGGATATACTTGTTCCCATAGTCGATGTTGAGTTGCTGCCATTTACGAAGTAAATCTGGATGGCTATCCCCGTAAGTCGGCATGCACAGAACCCGCATGCCACGGGGGATAACTTTGAAGTGTAAGCAGGCTTGTAGGTGTCTTCTCTGCCAAACCAACCTGTGCAGATGATAAAGGTCATTTTCCAGGTTCCTTAGACCCCCAAAGAATTTGTGTAAATTCTCATTACTATTTGGAGGACTAATAGGAACATCACCATTGATATCCATACGTAAAAGCGGATTCTCTTTCTGGTAAAATAAACAGTTCCAACTATCGGTTCCCACAGTACCTGTTGGATTATAGTCTAATTCAATGTTCGGCATATCCATCGTGTGATGACCAGCTAAGCACAAAAGTATGAGTACCAACAGCAGGAGACAAAAACCGATCATCCAAAGGTTCCTTGCACCAAAGCAAAAAGACTGAAGATCAAAAACTGCTTGAAACCACCACGAAAAACAAAGTATAAATCTTATTTATTAGTAAAAACGAGCGCTTTCACGCACACAAGTGCGCTTCATCAGGTTACAATCTTTACTAAAATTTCCACCATTTTTATACCAAAAATATCATCAATCATTCAATTAATTAATAGACAAATTATGCAATTAAAACAGTTTACCAATATAGCGCTAGTAAAAATACGTACAATAATAAAAAGCAGATGTACTTCATCTTAAAAAGTTAAAACATATGTAGTCTTAGTTATACAACTTCATATAAGTCAGTAGTGCAGATTATATTTAATGTAATCGCAGTTATTGCTTTAAGTTCTCAGACAATGCCCATAGTTGGGCGATATCCCTTTAAATGGTCCAATCTTGATATACTAAATCAAATTCAGCAAAGCGAACATTTGCTTTCCTAGTTCGTTATGTTCGTTATGTTCGTTAAGTTATGTTCAGAACTTATTATATACTGTATTGTCTATAGCAATATGAAATCTTAAGATATGGGCAAAACATTTGAAACAAATATAAAATGATCTAATGATATAATCCTAAAACATTCTACCATGGAATATCATATTCCTAGTTTGTTGAAAAAATGAACAAACTACCTCTCAAACTCTCCGTTAGGCTAACAACACTTAGGTCATGGTTCTGATTCATATTACTGCGTCTATTTTTCGTATGGATCTTCTTAAAAAAGCCTGCGAGTGAGTTACTGTGAATAAGAAAAGTTAAACAGGTGACCGGAATTTTTATTATAAGTTGACTAAACTGAATATCTCTACAGTCCTCGTTCCCTGTCCTTCACATTATCTCCCTGGTCTACTATAGGAAGGAAGTCAGTTATTTTCATATTTATTAATGTATAGGTCAGATGATTTATATGTTCTATTTTATTTACTGTGTGTAAAGTTGTTCATAGAATATAAGTACATAAATTAGTACCCGCTAACTGCCTTTGTGGGCCATTCCAAACTCGAAAAAATAGAACCCTCCACTTTGTGCCTGTAAAGTGAACACCTTAACCACTATGCCAACCTCACACCCTTCTAGACATATTTATATTCTACATATTTACTTATTCTGATCTCTTTCTATTTCTGTTTGTATACTATATCTTGTACTGTATACCTAGGTTTTATATTTTAGCTATATTCCCAGTGTAGAATATCATATATTATACAATGACTGGGCATTAATATTCCAAAACAAGCACGCTGATTGGTCATCCCACCGAGAGTGTCCATTGTAAATCGAGGCATACCTGTCAACTGTATAGATTTTCGTAGAATGTCCAGATTTTTGCCTCACATTTTTGGTCAGTGTTTTCATGAAATTGTGGTTTTCAGTCAAACATTGGCAAATTATTGAACATTGAAGTCAGTAAATAATGACAGATATTTGAGTTTCAGACTTCATAGCCTTCAGAACATTAATGTTAATGAAAACCTGTTAGTCTATCAACTTTCTACGTTTGTAAGAGCAATATTTAAAAACTGTCCCTATTTTTGGGACTTTGTTTCCCCATTATTTATGGCGTTGTCCAGATTTCTTGCTCTCAGTGGTTGAGAGGTATGAATCCAGCATATACCAATGGGAAAAAGTCCAGTTACCTGGCCTTTCTTCTGTTAATATATGCTACAGAAACTGTACTTTTTTTAAAATTCTTAAAAAAAAAAAAAAATACTTTCAAAAACCTGTGACTCCAAAAGAACGAGACAGATGGGACAGAGAAAAATACAAGGATAATCGGGTAAATTATGCAAAACTAGAGGAATGTACCCGATTATCCTTATATTTTCTCTGTCCCATCTCTCCTGTATGTTGAAAGTCTCCCGATTTCAATTTTTTTTTAATTAAAAACAAACAAAAAGCAATGGAGATCTTCCTTTCTCCATTTCTTCCCTTACACAACACTGATGCACTGCATAAGTGTGGGAATGAAAGTCCCATATGCATGCGCAGTACATCAAGAAAGCCCCAGGATACCAGGTTAAAACACACGAGCAGCATGGTGTCATTATACAAGGACATTATTTAAGAGAAGTAGGTAACTTTTTTCTTAAATAATGTCATTGTATAATAGCAGTAACCC
>NC_056726.1:789067489-789114989 GCF_019279795.1 Protopterus annectens | reverse complement strand
GACTGCGTTTGGTCAAATATGTGGCACCTGGCGATGAAGGGCGACTTAGCAGGATCAGGTGTGCAAAAGTTATTTCTTCATGTTTGGTGACCGAACTTCATCTATACAGACAGTATCATGCCTAGACTACTGCAGTTCAAACAGCTAATAGCGACACATAAAGTCCTTTACCAACCAGAAAATACACCTGCACTAAAAAATATTATCAGCCCCTACACCAGCACCCGGCCACTGTGATCATCCACTAGACTCCTAGTTCAAACATTCAAATCCAACTACTCAGCTGGGGACTCTCTGTTTGCCAACTCTGTTGGAAAAACATGGAACAGGCTCCCACTGACCCTAGAACCCTCACTAACTCAATTCAAAAACAAACTCAAGAAATACTTCAAAACTCATTGGTTATGTCCTTGCACTAACCCCGACTGGTGACCTCGCTATTACTTAGGTGCCTTACCTTCAACTACTTCTAACTTTTTTCTACCACGCCATTCATTTCAGGAAGGGTCAATTGTATAACTGCTGCTCAATGTGTCTTAAACCTGAATGTAATGTTATGTGCATATAACTTTGAAAATAATGTTATGTTTTGTAAAGTGCTTTATAATAAGTTAGTACTATATGTGATAAATGCTGTTATTGCGTATGACTGTAATCTGCTTGAAGCTAGCATTTACTAAATGTTCAATGTGTATTATTATTTTGGAGCTTTTCTCCCTGGGCCTCCACTGAAAATTGACATATATCCAGTCAGACTATCCCGGTCAACAAATGTAAAATAAAATAAATAAATAAACGTCTGTAGCTGCAATGCTACCATGGCTGCACTGTTTTTTTTTTTTTTACTCAACAGATTTTTATTTTTTTTTTTATGTTTATGAGTAAATTGTGATACAGTCACTATTAATTACAGATCAAGTTAACAGAAGTAGTTAATAATCATAACAATATGTACAATATTTACAAATGGTCCAATGAAAGGAAACAGAGAAAAAAAAAAAAAACACCTATGACATTTATAATTATATATTCCTTTAAGTTCACATTATTCCATGTCCCCTTTAAATTCATGAAGAGAAAGTTGTGTCTTTATGTAGTGTGTCTATGAGTATCAAGACTCTATTCCAAGGGTTGTTAATCCAACGTCTGGGAAAAATTCTTTCTTCTTTAACTTTTATTTCTTTTAGTGCAGATTCCGTTAAAAGAGAAATGAAGTCTTCATAACTTGGAGAGATTGTGGATTTCCATCTTCTTATTATACATTTTCTGGCCACAGCCAGAATAGTCCATAAAAGAAGTTGATCTCTTTTATTAACAGTTATTAAGGCATCAACATTCAAAAAAATTAATGATTTTGTTAAAACAAATGTATTATTATAAATGGCTTGAAGAAATTTATTAATGTCATCCCAGAACTTTTTAATACAATCGTAAAATATATGTAACCAATCTGCTTCACAATTTAGAGTACATCTCCAACAAGTAGCTTTCTGATTAGGATTAAATTTAGCAATTTTGTTTGGGGTATAAAAAGCTCTATGCAAAAATTTCCATGTGAAGATTTTCAATATCTGGAAGTTAGAGGTTAATTTAACTGATTGCAGAAGATCATTTTTACTTTCAGGAGATAGGCTCGTAGTCAGATCTTTTGTTATAGTATTCCATGTGTTTTGAGTTATTTTGGTTTTATACACTATTAATATTTTATATATTTTAGATATAGAAATTAACTTGTTATGCTTGTCATAAATTATTTCTTGTATATCATTTATGAGTTTTGGCTTAGAATTAAAACTTGAATTATTAATAAACTCCCACAAACTTTTTGCGTGATGCAATACTTTTTGGAGATCTTCTCTATCTTTATCAAGTATTTTAAATTCATCTATTACTTGTTGGATGTTTAATCTGCTAGAATTGTTTAAGCATTGGAACCAACAAATAAAATTATTAGTTTCCCATTTAATACATTTTCTGCACTGTTTTTTTTTTGTTATGAAATTTGCGTACCTTTTCAGTCATGTGTGTTACGTTCCGTGAGTGCTGTGAGCATTTTAGAGTCATGCTGCTCCAAAAAGTGTCCTCATCCATTCCCATCAGCCCCTATTGTCTGTCTTTGGGTAATCAACAGTACTTACATCCTCATAAGAGCAAGGCACCATTTCCCTTAAATGTAGTAATTCAGAAGTTGGAGTTATTTTTCATCCATTTTCATCAGCACCCCAACAGTGAGGATAAGCAACAGTACTTACAACCTCATAAGAACAAGGCACCATGTTCCCTTAGATGTAGAGATTGAGAAGCTGGAATAATGGAGCAAAGCAGCTTAGACAAGGTGACCACCAAATATGGAGTGAATCAAGTCAGAAACTTAAGGCAGAGTTTTAATGGTTTATTATTAGCTTCTTGCCTTTTGTTTCAGTTGCAAGTTGATGGCACATCCAGAACAGAAACTGCTGCTTTTGTCCATTGAAAAACATACTTTGATAAAGGAGAAATCTGTGGGACTTAAAAACTTTAGCTGTTGTAAAAATTTTAAACCAGAAATTGTATGAATAAAATATGTTTTTTTCAATAGTCAGAAGTAACAGCAATAACAGTATTTTATTTCGTGAATCTTGGACACAATTCTTTGTTTTATTTTCCGCCATCTTTTATCATACATATTGCTAAGCTAGTGCATTAGAATAACTTCTGTGGGTAATTTTTCCTCTTTGAGAGGTGTGATTTTTATCTTGGATCCAACCAGAAAGTCTGCTTGGCAGTGCAGTGTTTGAAGAACAGAAAGGGACAAAGTTGTAATATGTGCATTTTGTTGTCCAGCTCTATGAATCTGTGTAGCCTTCTAAACTTAAAACATTTGTTTATTTATTCACTTAATGTTGATTAACTCAGAAAAATCTGAAGGGTCACCAGAGACCCGGGAAGAGAAGTCAAAGTAGAGCACATAAAGTTTTATAAAACTAAGACAGTACCACCATATATATATATATATATATATATATATATATATATATATATATATATATATATATATATATATATATATATATATATATATATATATATATATAATGTATATACACACACACACATATATATATATATATATATATATATATATAATATATATATATATATATATATATATATATATATATATATATATATATATATACACACACACACACACACACACACACACACACACACACACACACACACACACACAATGTAAATATTAATTATAGATACAAACAGAATTTACAGATGGGTGTGTCTGTCTGTCTAGTGGCATGAAGACAAGACCAAATTGCGGTGACCCCCATGGACAGTTATCTGAACTATCCCCAGAGTTTTCATTTTCATGGCAGAGCTCTGAGAATAGGTTGTCAGTCCTTTATCCCAGTCAGTCCTGATCAGTAATCCCAGTCTCTTCTTGAACTCGGGTCGCTAGTGCTGCAGATGAATGCCTTGCCCCTGTGTCAGTGGCTTGACATACATTTATGAGTCTTAACTAAAAACTGTAAACACAAATTAGTATCAAATCTTTATATATGAAGCTGTTATAATGTCAGAAATAGAATGTAGAGAGTCATTCCCTTTCATGTTTTTATGATACAGCATGTAGTATGGATGCCATTTGTTTGGAAGTTAGTTGGTGATTTGTATTGGAAGAATAGTGTCCACTGGAAAGGTTAAGTGTTGTCCCTGTTGTTGCGGCAGTTCTATTTAGAGGACAGATGTTGTTTAACTGCTTTGATCTAGTTTTAGAAATTACTGTTATATTTGATGGAAGATTATTCCATTGGTAAGACATAAACATTGCTTGTCTGGTGATGTGGTACTGATATTACACAGAGGGAGTCACAGTGATGGTATCCTTGGAGGAAAGGACAGCTTGCTGTATACCATTGTAAGGCTTGTTTGATTGCAGCACAGTTGTATTGGATCTGCAGGATTCTGTGTTTTGTTTTGACTAGGTTGAGGATTCGGACCTATAGGAATTTGAGTTAGTTTGGATGTTTCATTGGTAACCCAAATGACACAGAGCCCACAAACTCAGTGTGCCACTCAACCACAGCCCATAAGGCATAACAACGTACCCAACACTCTAGTTATTGGTGACTGTATAGTCAGGCACACTGATGTTTCACTCACCAGGCTAAACAAGGAGAAAGTTGCTGTCAGCTGCCTGTTGGGTGCCAGGATCCGCCACATAACGCACACACTCAGGTCACTCCACAACAAGTACAAATATGACTCTGTCATTGTCCATGTTGGTGTGAATGACCTGAGACGTACCTCCCTGGACTACATGAAAAGAGACATGGAGGAGCTGTCCGATCTTGTAGCCCAGGCAGGTATGACCCTAGCCCTGAGTAGCATCCTGCCATCACCCAGAAAGATACCACAGTACAAGGACAAAATGAGTGACTTCAACAATTGGCTAAGTTTCTGGTGTGATTCTAAGGGGATCCAGTATTTGTCTGCCTGGGATGACATGATCGACAGACCACGATGCTTTGCCAGAGATGGCCTGCACCTGTCGCCCTTGGGATTCCGGATACTGGCTAAGGCTCTTGCAAACCCTATAGTGCCTTTTTAGGCAAGGTTCAAATGACAAATTCACCACCGTAACAGGTACAAGCAAGCAAAATCTGAGGGTAATGCTAGTCAATGTTAGAAGTCTAAACCTCAAAATGCACTCACTCAAGGCACTCCTTAAAATGGAGAACATTGACATCTGTACAGTGACAGAGACCTAGTTCAAAGCTCCAGAGAGCACCCCTGCATTACCAGGCTATAATTCATACCACACCTTTCAACCACCTAGCCCAGACTGAAGCACTAAAGGTGGAGGCATGTCCATATTCATTAAGGATATCCACACCTCCAGGCTAGTTACACAGCATAATGCATCCAAGATTATCCAAGTGCAACTAACTCTGGGGAAGACCGCAGTCCAAATTGTAGCTTGCTACATACCCCCCCACCATGCCCCAGGATTCCCACTACTCATTTCTTGATAGAGTGGAAAATATTGGGATACAACCCAGCACCCTAATAATGGGCGATTTCAGCTACCCCACCATTAACTGGGAAAACTACTCATGTACCAACTCTTTTGCTCAACGTTTTCTGGAATTCATAAATTCCAACACCTTAGATCAACTTATTCACACCCTCACCAGGGGCAGCAATATCCTAGACCTGGTCATTAGCAACATGGGTGACCAGTGTTCCACACCAGAGGTCAATTCCTCGTTGGTCAGATCTGACCACAAGCTAATCACCCTATACATCCACATCCAGCCCCCACCCCTATTAGGAAAACCACCGTAAAAAATTCTCAAAAGCCAACTTCACACTTCTTAAGACAGAAATGGCAAACTTCATGACACCCATGCAGATGGATAATAGAGGTACGACTGCTGAATCCTACACAAATGCACTTTATAAGCACTTGCACGAATGCATGGATTGTGCTATCCCTAACAGAACCAAGATGCTATCCTCCAAAAAAAAGGAAGCCAATCTGGTGGTCCTCAGCCATAAACAAACTCTACAACAGAAGAAAGAAACTGTTGCAAAAAAGAATAAAATCCCATGACTGGATGAACTCCCTGGTCAGCCTCAGTAAGAAGCTGAGATCCCTCATAAAATCCTCCAAAGCTAGTTACAAAAACAAAATTGCCACTGACTCTAAAGACAACCACAAAGCATTCTATAGCTATGTCAAGAATCTCAATGGCAACACTCAGATCTGCTCTGAGTTACAGCACAATGGCACTAAATATACAGAACCAACTGATATTGTCAACATCCTGGCAGATAGGTTCAGTGCTAACTTTACCCCCCTCTCACCCTCTAGAGGGCCCATCTCTATACCGAAAGAATGCAAAGTTCCTGTAATCATGGCTGCACAGGTAAAATGCACACTCTCCAAAGCCAGGGGTTGGGAGGGTGGCCTAATGGTTAAGGTGTTTGCCTTACAAACACAAGGTGCTGGGTTTGAGTCTCACAAGGGATAATTGGCTAGGCTTAGTAAGGCTCGCAAGGGCAGTTAGCCTAGTACTAATCTATGAACCTATGAAGAACACAGCATCCATGGGATCTGACAATATCCCAGGCTGCGTTCCACACAAACTACAGAACGAACTGGCACCCCCCTAAGTACCATGTTCAATCATAGCCTCACCTCAGGCTTTGTGCCCACTGAATGGTGAACCACGATGGTTATCCCACTTCACAAAGGGGGAGCCACGACGGACCCTGGGAACTACTGCCCCATTAGCCTGACAAACCTGGCCTGCAAGGCCATGGACCGTATCATCATGGAACTCATAAACAAAGACATTGGTAATCTCCAAACTCTGGACCTCACCCTGTTCTGGTTTTTAAAATGCAGGTCATGTCTCCTAAACCTGATAGACTTAACTGAAGCAGTCACAAAGGCCATAGGTGAGGGTAAGGTGGTTCACACAGCGTATTTAGATCTCGCCAAGGCTTTCGACACCATCCTCCACTCTGGAATTATAGATAAACTCACTAAACTAGGTATAAATCCCTATGTCACAAGATGGGTTGCCAAATGGCTCATGGGCAAAACCCACACTGTGAAAGTAGCAGACTACAAATCCGACATCAGACCTGTGACAAGTGGAGTACCACAGGGCTCAGCCATGGGTCCTCTCCTGTTTGGTATCTACTTCTCTGAAGTACAGGCTAACACAGAAGGTCTTTGGCTAATGAAGTTTGCAGATGACTGCAAACTAGGAGCCATAATCCAAACTCGTAACGTTGTGGACATCCTACAAAGGGGCCTCACTGAGACAGATGCCTGGTGTCAAAGCCATGGCCTGAAGCTCAATGCCAAAAAGTGCATTGTCATCCCCTTTGGTATAAACTCTGTACCCATGAACTACCACATAGGTGGTAGTCTACTTAACACCGAAAGTATGATGAGACCTTGGGACACAGGTGGACAGTAGTCTCTCCTTTGATAATCACATAGCCACAGTGGTCAGGAAATCCTTCTATGTGGCACACCTCATCACAAAAGGTTTCTCATCCAGAAAAAAATAGGTCATTGTTCCCCTCTACTCATCACTCATTAGACACATTATAGAGTACAACGCCCCTTTTGGTATTTACCTCACAAGATGTCTACAACAACTGGTAAGGCCACAGAAATACCTCACAAAGAGGATTACTGGCCTCCAACAGATGCCCTACGCAGACCGTCTCAAAAAACTCCAACTTTACTCCATCGCATATCGCCTACTTAGAGGCGATCTCTGCCTAACATACAAAGCTATGTCAAACCCAGAGCTGTTGGACATGCTCCACTTAAAGAAATCCCAATCCCTCCATGCTACACGTTGTAGGGACCTAAACCTTGTCACCACAATAAATAGAACATGCTGGAGGGATAGATTCCTGTCCCAGAGACTTCCCATACTCTGGAACAAACTACCTATCTATGTCAAACAGAGCTCCTCATTAGCACTCTTCAAGAAAAGTCTTGATGATTGGATGGGAAATAGGAAATTCACCCCGGGGATCACTTCTGTGGCTCTGCTCGACAGGGGCACAGAAAAATAATTTTCTTAGGTGGCGAAAGCCAGGGTACCTTTTTGGCTAGGCTTATATATGCCCTAGGGCCAATAGCCTAGTACCTACCTATGAACCTGTGGTGAATCTCACTCTAAACCATAGCTTCAGACTTGGCTGCTTAAAGGACAACAACATCCAAATGATTAAATGACCTGCACATTTAGACAGTTTCCATCCCTACTCATCAGTCCCACTATGAGGAACACAAATATTGTTTTGCAGTGCTTTACATCCAGCTATTTTTGTCTTCTTTTATGTTGCTGCCACATTCAGCAAATTGTACCCCCATCCCAAGTAGATACCATGGACTTTTAAGATGACTTAACACTTGCCAGAATCCTTATATCATTGTGGCTACTAAGAAATTATAAATTCTTCTTTAAATGCTTACCCACACATTTTTCTTCATTTTCCTTGAAAGTCTATGCACGACCCTCAAAATTATATCAGCCAGCCATTTTTTTTTCTAGTGGCCCAAGGTGTGTATTGTGACAATGCTAAAGATACTATGTTATGAAGAAAGACATTTGTTACTGACGTGAGAAAAATTTACCTTACAAAGGCTGCAAATAAGTGTTAGCTGGCAGCATTTTTTTCTATTTTTATAACATTTAGGTTATTTACTGAGCATATAAAATATTGGGGCTTGGTGTAATGGTTAAGGTGTTTGACTGACAAACACAAGGTACATTGTTTGATTCTCACATTTTAAAAGGAAATTGGTTAGGCTTTGAATGACCTATTAAGAAAGCGAACCTAGTAATTAGCTATGAACTTATGAAACCATCAATCAAAGGGAAAAAAACAAAATTTAGGGGGTGGGTGGATTTGGCATACTGGTTAAGGTCATCACCTCATAGACAACAAGTACAGGGTTTAATTGTCATTTGTGGTCATTGGCAAGGCTTAAAATGACCCTTCAGGGCAGTTAGCCTGGTTATTCTCCTATGAACCTATATCCTGCACTGTTTGCCCTGACTGCATAACCCACAAGCTCTTATCATTATACTTAATGTGCGATTTGTCACCCTACTTCCTGGGCATGTTGGTTTCCCCTGGGAAATAGACACCTTTCTGGTTGTGTTCTGGTCGTTTAAGTCTTGAGTTTGAGTTTTTTTTTCTGTATTTACTGAAGAAGGCAGACCATGCAGACTTCATTTTAAAGATTGATCAATCTTTAAAATGAAGTTTGCATGAGCCATGTAAATTCAATAAATATTGGTCAAATGATAACTGCTGTGTCTTGTTAGTGGTGGAAGTAGTACTTATACGGTTGGAAACTGTAACACTAAACTTTCCCTGATTTTGCAGTGTCCCTGATTTTACCTGTTATGTTTTTCCCTGTCCCTCAAACCGTTATTAATTTCCTTTTAAGTTACTATGGATTACAATCTGTCAGTAATGCTGGCTGTTACAGTTTCATAATTGTTATTGTTTAGAAAATGCATGTTGATGCAAAACCTGCTTTTCTATTAACTTTCTAAGAGAATTAGAGTGATATTTAAAATTCTCTTTTATTTTAGACCTTTGTTCCTCATTATTTTTGGCTTTGTTTCTGATTCTTGAGCAGACACATTGAAAGCTATGAGTACAGCATTACTGTGATAATTCTATATTTCAGCTCATTGCTGAGTTACCTTTAGCTTGGATTGTGAAGAGGGGCAGCAGTAATGTAGCAAGGGTAGGGGTGAAGGGGGCAAATGCCTCAAGGACAAAGTGTTAGGGGGCTTGATTGACAAGCAGGCTTGCACTTTGTTTTGTATTGAAATGCCAGCTCAAAAAGTCAATTGAAGAGCTGAGGGCTGTGGATTGGATGAATTACTGTAAGAAGCTAGTTAGCTTCTTATAGTAATCCGATGATTTTTTTTTTTTGCTTGTTGTGTTGAGGGCTGTGGGGGATGTGGATTTGGTGGGATGTGATTGGCTGCATTACTGTATAAAACTGATTGTCTTCCTGCTCTTTATTTAAAGAGCTGGGGCATGAATTGTGGGACTGGCCCAGGGCTATTTGTCTCCCAGAGTATACATGGCTGAACTGCGTATGTGTATTGCTTTACTGTGACTTCAGCAACAGAGCTGTGCTGAGGTCCACTTCTCTGGAGAACACAAGTACTGAATATTCAGGCATTCTTTTTTTTTTTTTAACCCCCCCCCCCCCTTTTTAAGTACCCTGAACTGATTATTAGCTGGTCTCTAGGGCTGTTGCTAAAGCTCCTTTTACTTTAATGTCCCCGGTACTTATACCCATGTGGCTGGAACTACACCAGTGATGGCTAAAGAAGGGGGGGAGGAGCAGTAGAGAGTAGAGCAGCGAGCAGCACAGATTCACTCACATACACGGTCTTGAATTCCAAGGGACTTATTTCTGTGTGCCCTAACTGAGCAGAGGTACTGATGTCACATGCATCACCACATGTACTGCCCCCCTTCAGTGCTGAAGTGCTAATGTCAGTCTACATCATGATTTCCATGCCATCCTCATTACCAGAGATGTTTCTGACCATGGATAAAGACTCCTCCAACCCTTCCTTCTGTAGTGGGTGAGCCTACAAAAAAACACTTTTTCTGTACCCCTACCCCTCTTTCTCAGCACCTCCAGTAACAAAGCTGCTAGTCAAATTCAGGTCAGTTTGGTCAAATTCAGACTCCATTCCCCTGTATACCATCGAGCCAGGAACATTCAGCATTTCTTACTATTTAGAAAAATAAAGAGTGGTTTGTTTATGTTTTAAGTCTTTTGAATAATATCCAATGTTTGTGAAGGTAGCAACTGCATACGGAGTTGATAACTTGCAGCATTTTGATCTGAAGAGAGAAAAGAAAGAAAACTACTCAGTAGACTGAATGTTTATGACAGTGGAAAGAAAAGCAGGTCTTTTCAAAATGGAAAATCCCAAGGTTTTACATGCTGCAAGGTTAGGACAGGGCTCAGACCCAGTATGATGCTTCCAGAAGACAAATCATAAAATAGTATAGATCTGACAGAAAGCCATAGTCCAGAGTATACTTGAAAAGCAAACCTTAAACAAAAAACCTAATGTATGCTGAACAGATGCCTGGGTCAAATAAATCTATTTATTTGGTGTTTACAGTCGGACCCTTTTTATCACAAAGAAAACCTCTAGACATTTCCTGCATTCACTCTGAGTTAAAAACAAGTGGTTTAAGTTACAGACGTTTTGTGACTCATAACAACTAACATCATCCAATGATATGCCAGTCAAAGTAAGATGCTGAGTGACTGCTACAGCTAGTTTACCTTTCAGTGTTCTGTGCATATTGTAGTGTGCATCTCTGGGAAAGAGAGAGAGAGACAGAGTGTTGAAAGTGTAATTATGTTTCATTCACTCATTATAGTGATACTGTAGTCTTTACAATCAGTACTTATTTTATTTTTATGTATTTATTTTATTTTCCATTTGTTTACTGGGTTAGTCCGTCTGGATACAAGGTGTCCATTTTCAGTGAAGGCGTAGGGAGAAAAGCTCCAGATACATAGTAAAAAAATTATAAAAAAATAATAAAAAATTATATAAACATGGCTATTTTGTACAAAGAGCATAGAGCATATAAAAAGAGTAAAATCAGAGTTTTACAAATGATGCAGCATACAGTGGTTAGAATACTGAGAAACATTTAAATAAGATATTATGCAACAAATATGTAATTGCTTGTACATAAATTCAAAAAAAAGTTTCCATAGCCAAACAGGGTCATAAACTAGAAATCATAACTATAAAGGTGGCCTAAACACCTGGTTCACAGTTGTTGTTGTCTTTCGGCTTTTCCCAGTTAGGGGTCGCCACAGCGGAACTCCGGTCCGCTAATGATTGACCGTAGATTTTCATGAATGCCGAGGTGCCAGCTCAACGTTCAACCTTCAACGAAGGCACTCCCATTTACGCATGTCTTTCGAACGCCCACCCAACCACGGGGAGGACATGCAAACTCCACACACAAGGCACTCCCCGCACTCCAGCTGAGCAGTACTATGCACTAAGTGAAACTACGCGGTACACCTGTGATCTAGGGATGTTGAAAGTCAGCACTGGTAGTAATGCAAGTAATGATTGTAATTACTTTATTTAGATTAAGCTGTTTTTTGCTAGCTAGCTTCATTCTGTTGTCCCGGGTTTTGTTAAACCCAATTTCCACTTGCAAGCAAGCGTGTGAATGTAAGCAAGTTACTTAACCAGACATTGCTCCCTAGGTTGCCACTATAGTTGTCTGATATATGTGCTATTATTTTCAGTTTTTTTATGCAAATTTAAAGTAACAGTTTTATTTTATCTGCTAACCAGGTAAGCTGTCTAGACACAATTAACCGTTTTCAGAGGTGACCCAGGAACGCTGTCTAGTTACCTGACTTGCTTGGAGTCCCACAGTTTGGAAGTGGAAATTAAGGGACTCAAACCAAGGACTACAGGATGAAGCTACACAGGCTGTATCTTGAAGAGTCTATTATAAACTACCAATAATTCCAAACTAACCTACTCAAGAGATGTGCACTTGTATATATAATGACGCTGTTCATCAGTATTAATAAGTTTGTTCAAACTAATTTGTGATGATATTTGCACATAGAGAATGCCATACATTGTACATTCTTTGCCATGGTTCACTTGTTTAATAAGATCTTGTTTGAACCTACTGCAGTGTAAAGGCTTTTCTATTTGTTTATTCGCTGCCTCCTTCTGATAATGTTTGAATAAATGGAAGTAGTACCCTGAGCTTTTTCTGTGTAGATAGCTTGTTTGTCTCTCCATTTGATATCATTCAGTAGATTTGATTTACTTGCATGCTAAGTGTTGCTTATCTTGTTTCTCATTAAAGACTAGCAGGTAAGGTAGTTCATTTACATGCTTTTTTACACAGAAACACATCAGGAAGGATAGCAGCAGTACAAAATATAAACAAACTGATTAACTGACAGACTACACAGGCATACATGCTTACATCTCAACAGCTTACTACAAAATGGCAGGCAGGCTTGGACGTGCTCAGTATTTATACATACATATATATATATATATATATATATATATATATATATATATATATATGTAAATATTGGAATATTGGAAGCATGCATTTCTCATTTGTAAGCATGCTTTTCTGTGAGCTCATACATCTAATCTCAATGGCCTTATTCAAAGTTAAATCACTGTCACAAAGCAAAATCTTTCTCACAGCATTATTTTTAATACCACACACTAGTCTGTCATTTATCAAGTCATCCCTTAAATCATCAAATTTGCAAATTGTAGCTTTGTTTCTCATGTCAGTTATATATGCTGCAAAAGTTTCCCCCAGGTTTTTGATATCGTGTGTAAAATAAGTGCCTTTCCATTATAATATTTGTTTGGGGGTTACACATTTCTCTAAATGTACATTTTAAGCACTCAGGGCCTTCCCTTGACTCTGCCGGTACCACTGTAGGGCAGTTTTCCCCCTCCCCTGCAAACGCAGCAGGTATGTACACAAATGAACGCTCTCTTTCTATGGCTTCTGAAACAGATAAATTAAGCAGAATGAATACCTTTGTATGGTCATCTTTATCCGAAAATGCAGGTTGTATGAAAATGTTGTACTCTTGCTCAAACACTCTTCAATTCTCTGTTATATTATTAACATTCTCCAGTACTCTGCTATATTATTATCAAATACAGGTGGAGCTGGTTTTCGAAATCCCTCAGCCATGCCAACAAATTATGCCCAAACACACTGAAAATGACCCTTGTAATTATGTACGAACATACACACACAGCCAGAACGTGTAATAACATTCAAATGCATAGTAAATTCTTCGAAATACTGTACTTTGTGAAATATGCTTTGAAATGGCTCTATTTTGTGAAATAACTGTACTGTAATACTTCACAAACATGCAAACTCTGTATACTTTGGATATCTTGAATGGCTTTAATTCATGTGAAAAAATAGCACATAGCGAAAAAATGCGGTCGTTTTCCTTTTTTTATACATTTCATGTGATTTGGACACTGTTTCAAAACTTTTCCATAGTTATTTGAATATTGTTTTGGACATATCGTTTACTTAGAAATTCATTTAGAGTGTTCAGAGTGCTTTGTTTTATATTTTGCGAATAAGAAATCTTTTATTTATTTATTTACAGTTTGTTTGCCAGGATAGTCCAATTGGGCCACAAGGAGCCCATTTTCAATGGAGTCCTGGGGAGAAAAGCTCCAGAAAAATACAAATACATAGTACACATTGCACATATACATTACAGATTATCTCATAGGAACACAAAGTAAATATGATAAGAAAAGGTTAACAATGATAGACTGCATCAGTATAGTTTGTAAAACAGCAGTAACATTTTTTTTTTTTTTTACACAAAAGTAGCAGCATAGGGTAACTGTTAAGTAGTTGGTCAAATAGTTCAGTAGATCTGTGGAATTATAGGAGACAGTGATGGCATATTTAGTTCTAGGAGAGTAGGAAGTGGTATTTGAAGGATTAGGTAGGATGGGAACAGGAGCACTTCCGCTGTGAATTTAGGTGCGAGTGCAGCAAGGTTTTAAATGAGGAGAGACTGCTGGTGATGCGGATAGGAGATGGTAGAGAATTCCAGAGGTATGCAAGAGAGAAGGACATTAGGTGATTCCCAGCTGGACATGTGGGTTTGAGCAATTTAATTAGTTTTTGGGAATTAGATCTTAGAAGTCATTTTGGTTCATACATTTCAAAGGTAGTGGCTTGGGAGGGACAAAGAGAGGGGTTGTAAATGAGTTTGTGTGCTTGGATGAGTTGGGTATAAGTGAGGAGGTTAGGTACCTCAAACCAGTTTAGTTGGTGAAGAGTAAGCTTTGAAACCTGAAATACATTTCTGACCTGCTTTTGTGAGTTAAACGTGCAGTCGGGATGATCCATTCCCCTATATTCTTTCACCTTTAAGTGAGTGCTTTCTCTGTCCGGAATCTGAATTTCTGGATCACATTCTGACACCATGTCACTCATCTTGTTTCTCATTAAAGACAAACCAGGTGGGGTAATTCATTTACATGCATTATTACACTGAAACACATCAGGATGGAAAGCAGCAGTACAAAATATAAACAAACTGATTAACCGATAGACTACATAGGCATACATGCTACATCTCAAGAGCTTTCTACAAAATGGCAGTTAGGATCGCACGTGCTCAATATTTATACACTTGTTCAAGCCCCTAGAAAGCTTCTTAAAAGTACACATATATATTGATCTACAGTAAGTAAAAGGTAGTATATTATGATGCTGATTACTTTATTTGGCTGAAGGGAGGGCTGTGGCCAAAATGTAACTATATATGTTTTTTTTTTTTTTTCTATGTAAAAGCCAGCTATATTTTCCAAGACAGAACAATAATGATTTGTTACAGGCATTCCGGCTACAGGTTTTGCAGTTGTACTGTAGGTTTTGGAGATGATTGAAACTTCTATCACTCCCCTGTCTAGCAGCCTAGCAAAAACAACAGTACCACATAACAGTCCTTAAGATCTTTGGTAACTTTTGTGCCACTGTGTTTGTTAGATCATTCTTGGAGCTATACACTAGTGTGCTTCTGGAACCACAGGGCAAGGAGAGGCCTGCCGCCCCCATTTCAAAATAGTTGTTAACTCTGCCATTATTTCACAGCTCAGTTCTTTAAAAAAAAAAAAACATAACCTGACGTAAGAAGTCATGCTCTTTATTAGCATGGCTTCTAAGTTCTACCCTGCAAACATCGTAGTAGGATGTGTGTTGCCATCCTATTAGTGTGCAATCAAAACCTGTGTAATCTTTTAACACTTATCAACTGATATCTAGTCTTTCTTGTCGATCTCTAATCACAAGACAAGAGACTTCTAGAAGTTGTACACATGCAGGTCTTCAGGGATGGTTTTCACTTTCAGGTAAATGTTTTATTTTTTTTTTTATTTCTGACAAGAAACTAGATAGAACTGTGAGCAAAATAGTTGCTGACTATTCGTAATTATTACTGAATGCCCTTAATTTTTTCTCATGCTTTTGATCTATTGCTCATAAAATTGACACTTTTCTGGTAAATGTACCATTGAATATTAGGAACAAATAAACCTGCTCATTTTCGTAGAATTCTTTTTGTGTCAGAACTGAATATAAACTCCTTATGTGCCTATAAATAAGTAATTACACTTTGTAGAGTATAGGAAGATTAAGTAATGAAATAAAGGTTAGAGATAGTAGTACTTCTTAGTCAGGGGCTGTGCTTTACCAAATTTGTTTTCTAATCCTATCCAGGGTATCTAACATGGAATAACTGAATGTGAGCACAGATGCTCAATTTCCTGTAAGTACCTGGGGATGGGCATATCAGTATCACAAAGCAGCAGTGACCGGCTAATAAGTAATTACACTTTGTAGAGTATAGGAAGACTAAGTAATGAAATAAAGGTTAGAGATAGTAGTACTTCTTAGTCAGGGGCTGTGCTTTACCAAATTTGTTTTCTAATCCTATCCAGGGTATCTAACATGGAATAACTGAATGTGAGCACAGATGCTCAATTTCCTGTAAGTACCTGGGGATGGGCATATCAGTATCACAAAGCAGCAGTGACCGGCAGTTTTAATGAGCAGTGCTGAATGCTGCTAGCCTGAGAAAATTTCAAATATTTTTGTGAATGTTACACCAGCTGTACACAGATTTGTGGACCAAAATGATAGATTGTGTACGGCATAGCGGTTACTGTCCCAAAGAGAGACAAAGTATTATGATCTGTTCTGTCTGCTGTTTCCTGTGGATTTTGAGGTGGTGACAAATAATATCTTCTCATGCATCCTTTGCACTGTCTCCCAACTCTATTTCTTCATTTTATTTTTTTTCTCATTTCTACCTGAAAATTGACTCTCTCATTTACAAACTATAATTTTCTAGCAACTCTATTTTTTTAGCTTTTAAACTATTTAATTACTTCTAGCACATATTTTACATACCTGTACTTAAGTAATTTGATAGTCTCCGTATTCACCTTTTTGAACTTCCTGAAATGATGGCTTTAAATGCCTGCTGTAGTTGTGTTTTAAATTCCGTTAAATTTTGAATGTACTTTTTGTTATTATATAGTAGATAGTGGAGCTTTTCTCCTCGGGCGTCCACTGAAAATGGACATGTATCCAGTTGGACTAGCCCGGTTAACAAATGTAAAATAAAATAAAAAATAAAATAAAGTGAAGGGATTGAATTTTACGTCTGAAGCCTGCACAAAGGAGAAAAGGCTCAGATTCCATGTGGCATATACTCACTTATGCCAAGTAAATTTAACATCTGTGAGAGACACCTCTGTAAGATTAGTATGCATTCTCATCAGCAGTAGGTGTGTTACTGTACTTGTGTATAATTGTTTTTTTTTATTTTTGTGCTAGGGTTGCAGCTGTTTGGGAATCTCAGCAAGTGGCTTTAGACCTTGATTTACTGGACAGCTTGCCTAAGCTCTACTGTAATCGTGAAGAACAGATCACTATGCATTTAGAGTGCCGAGGAACTTCCAGTCACAAATGTCAAGGTGCAGCTGTTGTTACAGCCAAGGTAAGACTTATTATTCTGATCCTGTTACTTGGGTCTCTTTGTTGGTGTCTGATGTTGAGGAAAAGGGGCATCTGAAGCAAAGGCTGAAAGAACTTTTCTTTATATACCATGATAGTACATGTCTCACATGCTGATACAACCTACAGTATGTCTGAGCTGTCAATAATATACAAGCCAGAGGACCTTTATGGCCATGTCACATATCACCTCCTTAACAAAACAATGTTCATTTATTTGCGTTTAAAACAAAGTCTGATGCTTGAAAGTAAAGAATTTTATTGAAAATGTTTGCACTAGTGCTAGAATGTCTCATACCAAAAACTGAACCACTCGTCAAGAGTAGCAGAGCTGATGTGGGATGCAAAAAAAGGTGCTTAGTCAATTTCTCCAGAAATTTAGCCTTGGAAATTGATCTGAAGGAAGGATGTGTGGCCAGGTATCATCTCTCTCTCTTTTTTTTTTTCCAACAACATTTTAATAAACATCACATTTTTATTTTTCCATACTGTGCAATCCCCATGCATGTTGCAGTTGTTGTTTTGGCACTGGTTGCTGATATAAGAATCTTATAACTATATGGTTTACTATTAAATTTCAGTAAATTGCCATGCTTAAGTCCATATATCACAATTATTCTGTCTATTCTTCATCTCCAGATTGCTTTAAGATTGCTCCTTAAACAAAACATTTACATTTGCAAGTAAACTATTTACAGTATAATGTGAGATGAGATATTAATTGTTGACCATTTTGCTTTATTACTGCAATGTTACTAGTCTTAACAATTGGACCAGTAACTTCATATGTTGCATTACAGCCTACTTTCTTTAAATAGATATGCATTTAGGTGCATTGCTCCATGCCACTGTCCTCTTAATGTAAAAAGCCTGCTGAAGGCAAGGTATCTCAAGCAATTAATTTGATTTGCATTTTTAAATGTGTTTTAATGTTTAGTACTTGCTTTATTTATACTCAAATAGCATTAGATTTTTATGAAACTAGCATAATGTGTTTAAAGGTCGCAAAGAAACACAGAGAAAATGGTCCCAATGGATATACTTGTGATGGGGGAAACACTAACAAAATCTGTTGATGTTATTTCTGGTAGTTGCTTATTGTAACTGACTGGTGCCTCAGGATGAAAATAAAGGACAGTAAGTCTTTGATTCAGAAATCCTTGGTTTAACTTTCACCAAAAGTTATAATTTCATAAGTGAACATAACATTCCCAGACAAACAGAAAGAAAATGACATTAGCAGCTGTGATTCAGTATACTCCATAAAGTTAGATACATTTTTAAATACATATAACAGTGTTAGACAAAAAAAAGAAAAGAACAGTAACATCTCTAGTTCAGTACTCTACACAGAAGTTAGAGAGATTTCAAACACAAACTCCATTCTACCTTTCAGCACAAGGTGCTGGAATGCACAGTCAGTTCTATTCCATGATGAAGTAATTCAACTTGTCAAGGAAACCTTGATCGTTGTAACAGTAAACAGTTTTTTATTACAATAACCACTTCACCATTATTAAATAAGTTATAAATTCTACACAACTAATGAAATATACAGCTGTTTGCATTTTAAATCCGCAAAAACTTATCTTGTCTGACACTATGATTAAAGTATGTGATAACTATTTTATTGACCTCTGTTATAATGATATTTCTGAACTTGACATTAATGTTGATAGAATATTATAGATGACTGTACGTAGAAGTAGTGAATGTAGGCAATAGGGGGCTGGAATTAATTGATGAAAACTAGCAATTGAACCAAGGTACTGAGTGCAAATAACTATGGAGGGAAACATAATAGGGTGGGATGAGGCCAAACAGAAGTTAGGACTGCAGATTAGAAGCTACCTTCCCTACCAGGGATTGATAACAAGAGTGTAGGCAAAGACAAAGGGATAGGGGAGTGCTAAATGAAAGACTAGCTCTGGATGAGGTTTTAGCTGGAGTCTAGAACAAAAAATGATGTTTAAAAAGGGATATTTAGTAATGCATGTAAGTTATTGTATGGTAACTACATGAATCAGTCAGAGAGATTATTAAGAGAGACTGGAAGGGGAATTTGTAAAAAAACAGTTGTAGGACATCTGCATGGCGCTGAAGTATACAGCAAATCCAAAAGGTTTAGGATTTTTGAATAGAAGTATTTGCATAGCGTATGCTATCAGCGTAAGTGATTTATTCCAGTGTATACATCAGAATATGTCACTTACATCGAAAGCAGGTATTTTGGAGTCTGGTCCCCACTGCAAGTCTGCTTTACTGGTAGGCCTTACACCGCCACTTACACTGAGAGTAAGTCTTTTGGAATTGGGGCAGGCATTCTTCGGAGTAAGTCATTTGCAGTGAGAGCAAGTCTTTTGGAATCTGGCCCATTGTGAATTTAAAATTAGTTCCAAGCGTACTTCATGTTTTAAAACTTCCAATGGAAGTAAATAGTACTGCATTGTTAACAGGGTATGTCCTTAACTGAAAGAGTTGGGCTTTAATTCATGGAACTGTTAATTAAAATTAATGCCATCATGATGGAGACCATAATAAAAGTTGTTGACTAACATGTACAATTTTTTTTTAACGTAACTAATTTATGTAATCTGAGCTCTAAACTTGACATTGTGGTGTATAAAACTAAAAAAATACAAATGCTTATAAAAACAAATAAAAATGTGTATTAAATACTGCAGTGATTGTTCCAGTAATGTTATCTATTCTCAATTTGAAAAAGAAAATTTTAATTCAAAGTCCAGTTCAACCAGTTCCACTCTCCAGTTCAACCATTAGAATGGAAATTAAGTTTTTTTTTTAAAGTGGAGCTAACTGAAGGTACCCCAGTGTTATCAATACAGCTATATTGCTCATCATGTAAGCTTTAAGATAAAGTATTTAATTAGCTTGTATGTAGCAAGTTTTGCAATTATTAATATAAATATGAAGAGGCAATATTATACACCTAGCAGTATCAATAAGATGATCACAGAGCAATGCCTGGAGGAATCATTAGGGATGAATGAGTTTGGTGTATTTTTTGTTTTGTTTTATTTTTTATAATTTGACTATTTATTGTGTAATCATAATTTATAGCATTTTTGTTAAGTCTTGAAATGCTGCATTACTAATGCTCCAGTTATATAATTTCTGTAGACCAACTTAGAAACTGTCTTCATTGTTAATGGAGTAATTTAGAGCTTACTGTTACATTTCTAATGTAATTTATTTTTAGCATGACTGCCTGTATATGAATGAAGCTGTAAAACAACACATTACTGGACTGCAGAAGGAGATTAAGCAGGTACAAGCTGATGCCATGAAACCACCTCCTCAGAATATTGCTGAAGCAGCTGTTTGTGTAGAAAATTTTATAACGTAAGTAGTCTGTAGCATTTCATTTACATCTGTCCATGCAAGTGTTTAAACTTGATGACAACATGTGGCAGTGACAGTATTATAAAATTATTGCATTCTGCTTTATCTTTTAACCTGTGACCAGTTACGCCTAGCTCAAGGCCTGAAAAGTTTTACAAGAAATGAAGGCTCCCTGTTTAGAGGACTAAAACAAACTATTAGATAATATGATGCTTTTATTGAACCAATGCAGACCTTGCAAATGTGATTATGTAATTGTCTTACACAGATTTGTCAGAGAGTAGAGATCCTTGCGTCTCTGGTGTTTGTGTTGGTTAAGCAGTATGTATATATGTATATGTATATATATATATATATATATAGAGAGAGAGAGAGAGAGATACACACACACACACACTTTTTCTTATTTTTACAAAACATCGAGAAAATGCAAGTCATCTGTGAGTGAACAAGATGAAAGCACATTAGAACAACAAAATACTGTAAGCCAAAAAAAACCTCTGTTCAAGGACAACATGAGTTTAATAACTATCCTAAGAACTCTTGCTCATAGTTTTAATATATCTGAAGAGCTATATTAAAGAAGGGACAAGCAGCCAGGTTGGAGAATCAGGCAGGATTATGATGTCTCCTCACCTACTTTTTGCGACGCAGTATTTCAGTTGTCAGCTTACCCAAACATTGAACAGTCCAGTCCAGTTTTCCTCTGGGTTAACTACCTGAGTTAACCTTCCCACCATCTTCAGTCAGGGTCCCTTGTCCAGCTTTGTATCCTCCATCTTCATCTGTAAATTATAAACCTCTGACATTATCTCCGTAACTTCCTGGTTGTTAAGAGAGGCTTTCTGCTCCAACTTCCAAATTATGGCTTTTTGTAACCACAAACATCAAGACAACAAAGGACCCCAGCCTGCAATTTCCTTAGGTAAGAACTGTCTACTTAGCAAAAATAACTGTGAGGTGAGTTGTCCATATGTGGGAGTATTCTCAAGTACAGGTCCTTCAGGTCCATTTTAAAATCGGACAGAACAGTGCATTCCCCAGTAATATGGAGCCAACCCCCTGGGGCTTCTCCTTAAATAACTTCAACAGATAGTGCTAACGGTGGGAAATATTTGAACTAACCTGACTGGTTTAAAAATACTTGAGTAATTATGGCTGACTGAAGAACGTGTATTTTTTTGGCTTTAGCAGCATAGCTGTGTACCTACATTATCTTCCTGTCAGTCTTCCAGGTGATCTTTGTTTTTATATCATTATCTTATACCAGTCTGCATTGGTCTACAGTGTTCTTCCTTAAGGCCAACAGTTTTTTATACAAGGAACTGATCATACATTTGGTAAAGATTTAGTCCCCCTTGTGTCTAGTTACATGTAACACATTAAGGTATGTCACTTTAATTCACTCTACAATGTTTTCCTTATTGAAGTAGATGTTATTTTATCACAGATCTTCTCCCATTTATGATCTGTCTCAAAACATACAGCAAAATCTTCCCAACTCATACTTCTCTGTACTACTTACCAGTAATCCCTGTAAAATAAGTCAGAGCAATTATCCTGCCGTCTCTTTTCTCATCTGGAGTAGATACCCCAGCTCTTATAGACTTGAGAGAATACAAATCATCCATCCAAGATCTTGTGGAAAGTGTTTTTAAAGCAATATATCATGGGCGATTACAGATTACTGTCTGTGTTGGCCACATCCCTCAAATACAGAGGTTAGCACTTTTTGACCCATGCACAGCAGCAAAATTTCTTTCCAGAGCAAGTCATAGTCTGAAAGCAGTAATCCTCGTAGCAGCAGCTTAAGGAAGCTACTTTTCCATTACATTCAAAATCTGCTAAACGTAGATCCCCTACATAAGTAGGGTCATTTGTTCCCAACCCAGCCTTAATTTTTCATTGCTCAAATTAATTTGTTTGTTAACATATTTATGGTTGTGAAAAAGCCTGCAGGTGGACAAACTGGAAAGTGCTGAACAGTGTAGAGGATAGAAGTAGATCAAACCAACCTACTTTTTGGATTGTTTGCTTGAAATCCAGACATGTCTCTTCCTGCCTGCACTTGTCTAGCATTTTCCAAAATATCAGAAATTAGATCAGACAAAACTCCTATTGCCACAGTGAGGTGATGATGTAAATACTTAATTTTATTAGTAACATCTGAGAATGGAAAACCCTGAATCAGAATTCAGTGGTGATGGTAATAGTCAATCCCAGGGATCAATCTTCCACCCTGCCATTAACTCACTCCCCCCACCCACAACCATCTAACTGTCAATTAAATAGACCAAAGTTTAAAGCACTTTTCCACAACAATCTTTTAAACTATTACATCACCAGCTAAACTGTAGCCTAATCAGAATACCATTAGTCCACATACACTACTAAATTCCACTATGCACTACCATCTCAACAATATTACCCATTCACTGTCTTATACCAAGCTACCACTTTCACTAAAGATGTTACTCTTATCTTGCCTAACCTGATTAGTAAAATACATTGACCTCACCACAACATTATCCTCACAACCCCCCACACACAGTTACATAACAGTAACCTCCACTACTAAATACCCTCATAAGCAAGGCAACTTCCGACACATCTCCCATCAGACTTTTCCATATATCCTCCATATCTCTCAAGCCCCTGACTTACTACCACCACATTCAGTAAACCCTACTTTATAACCCTTTCTCCAACACCTAGTAAAAAACATAACTCAGTGTACTCATATTTTGTCTCCATTCTGCTTCAAAGTGGAGACATACATCCTAACCCAGGCCCGAATAATATTCCTGCACCCAGAGTTGACCATACTAACTTAAGCATTATAACACTGAACCTTAGGAGATTTTGCAACAAAATAAACCCACTTCACGCCTTAATAGACCAAAATAAACCCAATATACTATCGCTGACAGAAGCATGTCAATATAAAAGATATTGAAACAACACTTCCAAACTTTGCCATTACTAAAGTAGATAGACCAAAAAAGAAAGGCAGAGGGATAGCCCTTCTGTATCCCACTGCATTCAACATTACACACTACATAAACAACATACCCACCTTTTCAAATGCCAAGATACTAATAACCTTCTAAATTCAATAGCACTAAATGAATCTGCATCATAGCAGTATATATTCCACCAGGGCAAAATATACCTGTCCTGAAAAATAAACTATCCTGGACATCCCAAACAATCAACCATGAGACAGTTGTCTTAGGTGATGTAAATATTGATTGACATTCCATCAGAGCTTACTTCCCACAAAAAGAGTATTAACCTGTATGTTTTTCTCAATATTCAAAAGCCCAACACTATACAACAAAGATTTTACTCAACATTCCACACTAGACTGGATCCTAGTGTCTCATACAACCAATTTCTCCTCCTTAGGTACACTTCCTGTGTCTGTTAGTGACCATCTTCCCATGTTTGCCGTCAGAGCCAACACCCACCAAATTAAAACACATACCCTGAAATCAGTCAGAAATACATCCAAATTCAGTCAACAAAAATGTAATGACCTTTTCTTAAAAATAAACTGGACTCCACTAAAACTGCTACCTCTTAATGATGTTGTCCTGTACTTCAGTACTACTTTCTTAAACATAGTAGATACCCTAGTTCCTTTATGTACAAAATGAGTTAAAATTAAGACAAACCCATTACTTACCAAAGACTGTAAAAACCAGGTAAAACAAAGAGACCAAGCCTGGGTCACCTGGAAACAAAACAAAAATGGAACAAAATCTTATCCATTTCAGAACTTTCCCTAATGACATCACTAAACTAGTAAGTTAAATTAAGAAAACCTACAACTCACACCTTCAACTTCAGCACAGATGTAATCCCAAAAAGTTCTGGCACTCAATATCAACCCTACTCAACCCAGGTACATACAAAGAATATTCTCCATCACCCAATGCCCCTCCATCTCTTATAGCTGCAGATTTTAATAAGTACTTTATAAAATTCATAGCTGACCTACTAACAAATAACTCCAACACAAGGCCTCCACACTCATACACTAATACAGACACTAGAAACATTCCATTTTCTGGACTGGACACAGCCACAGCAAAACACATAATCTACACAATGACAGCCAGACCTCCTCCTCATTTCAGCCCATACCCACAGCATCCATGAAAAGACTACTACTCATACGAAAACCCTGCTCACATCATTTGATTGTCTCCCACCACAATACCTTAAACTTGCCTACAGCTCTGTCGCCTATCCAGTCAGCATTCTATTAAACAGATCTCTATCTGAATTATGAGTCCCTTCCATATGGAAGTTATCTTGAAACACTGCAGTGGTGGTGCTGCGGTAGCGTTGTCGCCTCACAGTAAGACGTTGTCTGGTTCTATTCTCAGCTAGAGCATCTTCTGTGTGGAGACATGCGTGAATGGGTGTACCTTCATTGAAGGTAGTGCATCAGGGCTGGCAACTCGGCATGTAAAAATCTACTGCCAATCATTAGCGGACTGGAGTTTCTCTGTGGCGACCCCTAACCGGGAAAAGCCGAAAGACACAACACAACAACAACCTCCATTCACAAAGGAGGTAACTCCACCAAAATTTCCAATTTTCGACCCATATCCATTTTGTCACCCATATCCAAAAATCTTGAGAGATGTATACATCAACAGTTAAATTAAATACCTGATGCAGTTCAGTCTGCTCACTCAAACTCAGAATGGCTTCAGACCTGGTCATAGCACAATCTACAGCCTTAATATCTTTTATAGATTCCATTAATAGGGCAGTGAGGAAGAAAACTATGTATCTTCATTGTTCTTCAACCTCTCCAAAGCCTTTGACATGGTTTCTCCCCCTCCTTTTCGACGCACTGTCTAACCTAAGTTTCTCCCATTCCTCCGTGCAGTGGTTCCAAAGTTGCTTCCAAGATCGGAAATAGGCTGTCAAATCAACTCTCACCCTTCCTTCATAACCCCACAGGAGTCCCTCAAGGCTCCATCTTAGGTCCACTACTGTTTAACATGTTCATAAACAGCTCACATAATTCCTCTTCCCCTGCAACTGTCATTCAAAATGTAGACAATTCTACCATTATCTGTACCTCATGCGCACTTACTGAATTTCTCTAAAACACACAAAAGCCTTCACTGCCATAGAATCCTGGCTCAGAAATGCTCAACTTTTTCTAAATCCACAGAAGACTAAACTTAGTCTTTCATCCTAAAAATACCACCTTCATATCCGAACAGTTCAACATTTACTCAGCTGATAACACTATCATTGAAAGAGTACAAGAAACAAAATTACTTGGAGTCATTATTGACAGTAAACTTACCTTTGACCTCCACATCCAACAAAACATAAAGAAAACACACTGAAAGTTTGGACTTGTATACAGAAATAGGCAATTCCTAACCACTACAACAATGGCTACCCTGGATAAAACCTTCCTGCTTCCCTCTCTGCTTTGTGGTGCTACTATACTCACCAATCTAAATGCCTCCACAAAGTCTAAAATGGAACAATGCTATAGTAAAGTCACAAAGTTTGCTACAAACTAAATATCACACACACACCACTGTAAATCCCTACCCAAAGTAAATTGGCTTGACATTCTCAGCCAGTTGGCATATATCCAGCTATCTGTTATGCACAACTTAATCAACAAACCCACTACCTGCCCGGCACTAGACAACCTGGTCAAACCCTTCATCCATAACAGAACCTTAAGATCAGAGGACAACCACCTTCTAGCAATGTCCAAAACCTCAAAAAGGCCTGGCAAGTGCCAATACTCATACTGTGTCTCAAAATTATGGAATTCTCTCCCCCTAGCCACAAGATCAATCCCAGGCCTAGCTTCCTTTAAAGCCTCTCTAAAAGAATATCTAAACAGCCCATGGCTCTGCACCTGCACAACTTCAGGCTAATCTCTCCTCTATTTCAACTGCCAGGCTAGCTCCCATCCCTCGTCTTTCTGTTTCATTATGCTCCCAGTATACCTGTACAGCTCCACCACATTTCTCTCTCTCTATCACTGTAAACCCAAACTCAGTCCATACCATCATTCTGGCTCTTTTAACCCCCACTCAGTTAGTTCCTTTAAACTGCAGTTCCATCTTTCCCCATATCATGACCCTTTATGAAGCTTCATGTAAGGACTTACAGTTGCCTGTTGATGTCTGTTTCTACATTATGACGTACTTAGTATACGTCCATACTCAATTCCACATATTGACAATCTTAGTCTAACTCCATCCACTCTATATGACTAACATGTTATTTCTATCTGTGCATCTTAATCTGTTATGAAGTTTCATTATTTTACAGTTGAGTGCCATACACATTCCTTAAATAAGATGAATAAATAATAGTTGTTTCATAAGTGAATCTTGGGATTATTGCATGATCTCTGTTGGTGTCACTTGGAATGTAGTTCCATTTTTGTTTGCTTGGTGATAAGTGGATTATGGACTTGATCTACACCAGTGAGGGTGGGAGGGTCTCTGTGCCACTACATGCCTCTGTTGTTGCCTGCTATACAGCCCAGTTGTCCCAGTAAATTACTAGCTCGCTGATGTTCACTTGCCCAGCCTGGATTACCTGGCATCAGCTCCTGAGAGTGCTCACAGCAGTATGGAGAAAAAGGCATATCCCAGATCAAGAAAAAGGGACATATTAATTTTCTGTCATTTTGTATTGTTATTTGCTTTTTATCTGCAGATGTATTATTTTGTACTTCATTTTGAGACAGCTTCAAGTCTTTTCATGATTTAAAATTAATCAAAGCCTGTATTCATAAATTATGTATCCATTTGTGACTTGATTCAGCAATGTACTTTTGATCGAAAAACACAGCATTTATTGTATTTTCTGCTTATTTGAAAAAAACTTGAAAAAAAAAACAAAAAAAAAATACTCTTGTTTTCCATACTTTCCTAATAGTTTGTTCCAGTGATCAGATTTTGCTGATCCCTGGGCTTTGTCTTGGTTCCTGTGTTTCTCCATTTTCCTTGTTTGGTCAAAGGGAAGTTTCTTTACTCACCAGTGAGGGTGGGGAGTACTGAGCTGCCTGTTTGTCCTCAGAGGAGTGGTTTAAACCAGTAACTTGTAGTTTATTGGCCATTTTGGGTCATTTCCTGTCTTTTCCAGCCCCCTGCTATAAAGCGCGCTTTGGCGGGCTTTTCTGGCTATAGAGAACTCAGCACAGCTCCTCGTGGTGTCCAGCAGAGTTCCTAGAGCAGCAGAGACCAGAAAAGACAAACTTTCCAGATTCTAAGTATTTTTTTCTGCATTTTCGACTTTTTAAGCCTTTCGACTACTATTTCTGCCTGTTTTATTCTGTTATTACCTGTTTTTACTGTTTTAATAGCTTGAATTGTTTGTTGCACTTGCTTGTTTAAGTTTTGCTTAAAAGTTAAACAACAGGCTAATACATTCAAGTGTACTAGCTTTTGATAGCAATTAGTCGAAGAATGCAGCATTTATTGTATTTTCTGCCTATTTGAAAAAAAAACTTGAAAAAAACAAAAAAAAATACTCTTGTTTTCCATACTTTCCTAATAGTTTGTTCCAGTGATCAGATTTTGCTGATCCCTGGGCTTTGTCTTGGTTCCTGTGTTTCTCCATTTTCCTTGTTTGGTCAAGGGGAAGTTTCTTTACTCACCAGTGAGGGTGGGGAGTACTGAGCTGCCTGTTTGTCCTCAGAGGAGTGGTTTAAACCAGTAACTTGTAGTTTATTGGCCATTTGGGTCATTTCCTGTCTTTTCCAGCCCCCTGCTATAAAGCGCTTTGGCGGGCTTTTCTGGCTATAGAGAACTCAGCACAGCTCCTCGTGGTGTCCAGCAGAGTTCCTAGAGCAGCAGAGACCAGAAAAGACAAACTTTCCAGATTCTAAGTATTTTTTCTGCATTTTCGACTTTTTAAGCCTTTCAACTACTATTTCTGCCTGTTTTATTCTGTTATTACCTGTTTTTACTGTTTTTAATAGCTTGAATTGTTTGTTGCACTTGCTTGTTTAAGTTTTGCTTAAAAGTTAAACAACAGGCTAATACACTCAAGTGTACTAGCTTTTGATAGCAATTAGTCGAATAACACAGCATTTATTGTATTTGCTGCCTATTTGAAAAAAACTTGAAAAAAAAAAAAAAAAAATACTCTTGTTTTCCATACTTTCCTAATAGTTTGTTCCAGTGATCAGATTTTGCTGATCCCTGGGCTTTGTCTTGTTTCCTGTGTTTCTCCATTTTCCTTGCTTGGTCAAAGGGAAGTTTCTTTATTCACCAGTGAGGGTGGGGAGTACTGAGCTGCCTGTTTGTCCTCAGAGGAGTGGTTTAAACCAGTAACTTGTAGTTTATTGGCCATTTTGGGTCATTTCCTGTCTTTTCCAGCCCCCTGCTATAAAGCGCGCTTTGGCGGGCTTTTCTGGCTATGGAGAACTCAGCACAGCTCCTCGTGGTGTCCAGCAGAGTTCCTAGAGCAGCAGAGACCAGAAAAGACAAACTTTCCAGATTCTAAGTATTTTTTCTGCATTTTCGACTACTATTTCTGCCTGTTTTATTCTGTTATTACCTGTTTTTACTGTTTTTAATAGCTTGAATTGTTTGTTGCACTTGCTTGTTTAAGTTTTGCTTAAAAGTTAAACAACAGGCTAATACACTCAAGTGTACTAGCTTTTGATAGCAATTAGTCGAAAAACACAGCATTTATTGTATTTTCTGCTTATTTGAAAAAAACTTGAAAAAAAAAATACTCTTGTTTTCTATACTTTCCTAATAGTTTGTTCCAGTGATCTGATTTTGCTGATCCCTGGGCTTTGTCTTGGTTCCTGTGTTTCTCCATTTTCCTTGTTTGGTCAAAGGGAAGTTTCTTTACTCACCAGTGAGGGTGGGGAGTACTGAGCTGCCTGTTTGTCCTCAGAGGAGTGGTTTAAACCAGTAACTTGTAGTTTATTGGCCATTTTGGGTCATTTCCTGTCTTTTCCAGCCCCCTGCTATAAAGCGCGCTTTAGCGCGGAGCTGCCACCGTTGCACACTAGGGCAGCGCCGGTCAATCAGGTTTAAACTATTCAGGCTACCTAAAGTCCACTCTTCAAATTTTCCCTTAAAACTACCTTCCTCAAAGTATACTACTGTTCTATTTAGTGTATCCTATAACTATAAATTATCTCTACCTGACTCCCAAGTAGACTATTCTCTATCTGTATAGCCCAGCACTTGCTTCTACAGTACTTAACACCTTGATACAGCACTCTTGTTATAGATAGTACCCCAAAAAATCAAACCCCATTTCTCGGTCACCCACACCCCCCCAAAACCTTTTTTAAGTTTTTCCGTCTATTCCTTCTAGCATGTCGAGGGATCAGTTGCTAATGTCCTCTCCTGCTCAGCTGGTGAACCTGGGAATATTGAGGCAATGTTATAATTGCCTCATGTACACAGACAACCCTCTCCTCCTTCCTCCTCGCACAAAACACAAATACATGCGAGAGATGCAACTATACGGCCAAACTGGAGGCTGAGCTCTCTCAACATAGGACTGGCAAGACCAGACAGGAGGAGAAGGTAACCACACACACACTATAGACCCAGTCTCACATAATACCATCACAACCTCAAATCATACACATAAACACACAAAGACATACTCGGAGGCTCTGATCAAAAATCTACCAAAACAGCAGAGGCCACCAAAGCAGACACCCAAACAACTACCACCTCAGAACACAACACCTGCAACACATAGACCACACAGTCAGAGTGTCGAGCAGTCACAGCCCTTAAGGCCAAACACAATGCCAGACACACTAGTCATTGGTGACTCCATAGTCAGACACACTGACGTCCCGCTCACCAGACTGAGTAAGGAAAAGGTCACAGTAAGCTGCCTGTCGGGCGCCTGAATCCGCCACATAACGCAAGCACTCAGGTCTCTCAACAGCAGGTACAAGTACGACTCAATCATTGTCCACGCTGGTGTAAACGACCTGAGATGTACCTCCTTGGACTACATGAAAAGAGACATAGAGGAGCTCTCTGATTATGTAGCCCAAGCAGGTATGACCCTGACCTTGAGCAGTATCCTACCTTCACCAAGAATGATGCCACAATACAGAGATAAGATGATCAGCTTTAACAATTGGCTTAAACTCTGGTGTCATTCAAAGGGGATCCAATGTCTGTCTGCCTGGGATGACATGCTGGACAAGCCACACTGCTAGCAAGGGGCGGCTTGTACCTGTCACCCTGGGATTCTGGATTTTGGCAAAGGCTCTTGCCACCCCATAGTGCCTTTTTAGGCAAGGCTCAAATTCTAAACCTACCACCCTAGAACACAACAAAGAAAAAAACTAAGGGTAATGCTGCTCAATGCCAGAAGTCTTAACCTCAAGATGCACGCACTTGAGGCCCTTCTCAGTATGGAGAACATCGATGTCTGTGCTGTGACAGAAACCTGGTTCAAGGCTCCTGAGAGCACCCCAGCACTATCAGGTTTTACCTCATATCATGCATTCCGGCCCCAAAATCCGGACAATACCAAGAAAGGTGGGGGGGGGGTATCCATATTCATCAAGGACACCCACACCTCAAGATTGGTGGCAACGCACGATGCATCGGAAACCATCCAGGTGCAATTAACTATAGGGAAGACTGCTCTGCAATTTGTAGCATGTTACAGGCCACCCTCGCAAACTGAGGAACCTCACATAGCCTTCCTGAAAACACTGGAGGGGATAAATGTATCTCCGAACACCATCATACTAGGTGACTTCAACTACCCTAATATAGACTGGGAACACTACTCAAGCCCAAACACTCTAGCCCAAAAGTTCCTGGAATTCATAAACTCAAATGCCATGGAACAACTAGTCACCATCCCCACAAGAGGAGAAAACATACTTTATCTCATCATCACGAACATGGGAGCACAATGTTCAACACCGGAAGTATACCCCTCACAGGTGAGATCAGATCACAAACTAATCTCGCTGGAGGTCCTTATCCCGCCCCCACCCGAAATAAAAAAAAACACAGTAAAGAACTTCTCGAAAGCCGACTTCACACTGCTTAAGACTAGTGTGGTCTCCTTTAAGGCCACCGAGCCGGCGGTAAACATTACTCAAACCGCTGAATCACTTACAAATGCCTTCTACCAGCACCTGCAGGGCTGCATGGATCAGGCAATCCCAAGCAAAACAAAGACTCTTTGTACCAAAGGCAAGCGTCCAGTCTGGTGGACCCCAGCCATAAACAAACTCTACAACAAAAGGAGAAAGCTACTACAAGATAGAGCAAAATCCTTAAAAGGAAAGACACCGCTGATCACTATAAGTAAAAAGCTAAGAGCTCTCATAAAATCAAAGCTAATTTTGAGAGAAAAATAGCTAAGGACTCTAAAGACAACCATAAGGCATTTTTAGCTATGTCAGAAACCTAGGAGGAAACTCCCAGATATGCTCAATTAGTCCAAAATGATGTGAAGATTACTGATCCTACAGACATTGCCAACATACTGGCTGACAGGTTCAGTGCTAACTTCTCCCCCCTCCCCAAAGGAGAGATATCTATACCAAATGATTGTAGCCCCCCAAACATCTCTAACGCCCAGGTGAGAACTGCTCTCTCCAAGGCAAAGAACACAGCATCCATGGGACCTGATGGTGTCCCCAGCTGTGTGCTCCACGAACTCAACGAGGAATTAAACCCACAGTTAGGACAGCTGTTTAATCTTAGTCTCACCTCCGGATACGTACCCAGGGAGTGGCGCACAGTGACTGTGGTCCCACTTCACAAAGGCGGTGCCTCTACCGACCCTGGAAATTACCGTCCCATTAGCTTGACAAGCCTTATCTGCAAAGCCATGGAGAGGATCATAATGGATCTCATAAATAAAGACATAGGGAATTTGCAGACTTTGGATCCAACCCAGTTTGGCTTTGTCAAAGGCAGATCATGCCTTTTAAACTTGGTTGACTTTTTCGAAACAGTCACCAAGGCCATTGTGAGGAAAGGCAGTCCATACAGCCTACCTAGACCTGGCGAAGGCTTTCGATACAATACCCCACTCGGGTTTCATTGAAAAACTCATCAACTTAAATGTAAACCCATACATTACAAGATGAGTTGCAAACTGGCTGAGTGATAGAACCCACAGGGTCAGAGTTGCTGGCGCCATGTCAGACTCAAAGCCTGTCACAAGTGGTGTCCCACAGGGCTCAGTCCTGGGCCCACTCTTGTTTGGCATCTACTTTTCTGAAGTGCAAGCAAACACAGGAGGGTTATGGCTGACAAAGTTTGCAGATGACTGCAAACTGGGCGCCGTAGTCGAAAACACATCTGACACAGATATCCTTCAGAAGGGTCTCACAGAAACGGATAACTGGTGCCAGAGCCATGGCCTAAAGTTAAATGCCAAGAAATGCATAGTCATACCCTTCGGGAAAAACAAGGTTACCCCTAGCTACCATACAGGTGGCAATCCACTGATCACAGAAGAAGTTATCAGGGACCTGGGGACCCAGGTTGACAGTAGCTTTTTATTCGACACTCATATTGCTAAAGTAGTTAGGAAGACCTTCTACATTGCCCACCTTATCATGAAGGGATTCACATCTAGATCAAGGGAGGTCATAGTCTCCCTATACTCATCACTCATCAGACCAATGATTGAGTACAATGCCCCATTCGGAATGTATCTGACCCGACACTTGCAGCAGCTGAAGAGGCCACAAAAGTTCCTCACCAAAAGGATAAAGGGTCTCAAAAATCTGTCTTATGCTGCCCGACTGAAAGAACTCCAGCTATATTCAGTTGCTTACCGCTTGCTCAGAGGTGACCTGTGCCTGACATACAAGGCCATGTCAAACCCAGATTTGATGAACATGCTTCATCTCAAAAAATCTAGATCCCTCAGAGCCACAAGGCGGAGACTTAAATCTCGACACGGTTATTAATAGGACGTGCTGGAGGGATAGATTCATCACCCAAAGACTCCCTATCCTGTGGAACAAAATCCCGGTATATGTGAGGCAGAGCACCTCGCTGGCCTTGTTCAAGAGGAATCTTGACCAATGGATGGGAGATCGCAGATACACCCCAGGGGTTACCTCAGTGTCACTGCTCGACAGAGGCACAGCAAAATAATGGGCATAGTTTCTCCAAACTAAAGGGGTGGCGTAAGCCACAAAACTATGGGCTAGGCTTGTAAATGCCCTCGGGCAGATAGCCTAGTATGAACCTATGAACCTATGAACTCCATCCACTCTATATGACTAACCTGTTATTTCTATCTGTGCATCTTAATCTGTTATGAAGTTTCATTATTTTACAGTTGAGTGCCATACACATTCCTTAGCACATTGTCTGTTAACCTCACATGATTCTTCAGAGAAGTGTAATGCACTTAATATTAATCCCAAATGTATGTTGTAAAAATTGTATTTAACTGTATGTGGAGTATGTTTTATGCATTGTCTTAAATGTTTATATGTGGAGCTTTTGTCCCTGGGCCTCCACTGAAAACGTTTTCTGTTGACCCAGTCATATTATCCCAGTAAACAAATGTCAAATAAGATGAATAAATAATAGTATGCTATTGTAGGCGAACAGCTGTTTCATAAGTGAATCTTGGGATTATTGCATTTGAGATCTCTGTTGGTGTCACTTGGAATGTAGTTAGTAACAAATAGTGACTTAAATACCAAAGATTGCAAAGGAGACAAATAAAAAGGATGTGAGATCTTGAGTGAAGAAAAAGAGCAGGTTACATAGAAGTAAATGGAATCTGTGGGAATAATATATGCAGAGTAATACTCAGGAAGAGGAGTGGGGTTTAAGGGAAGGAAGGACTGAACAATTTATGGGTTGCCAAAGTGAATGTTGTTTGTGAAAAAGGAAGTGTGCATACTGCATGAAAAAATATTGATACAATTTGTTTTCTTTTATATTAATGTGTGTGTCACTGTTTTAGTTGTGATTTAATAAAGATATTCATAAAAACAGAAATAATAGAAAGTAACTTCAGAAATCATTATGGATGACATGTCACTGGTGAGGGCCCATTTATCATTTAAAGATAGCATAATGGGGCATAGTGCCTGAAATATTAAAGAACTTCTTATAGCTGGTTTAAAGTTTTGTTAATTTGCATAATCTCATAAGCCTGCAATGCAAAATGTGCCATTTTTCAGTGGTTACATGAAAGTATACCGAAGTATAGATAGATGAAGTGCATTTCTCAGACTTGCATAGGGTATGAGTAGAGTCTGATGGGATTTAAACCAGAAACATAGTATTTACAGCTGTACTCTGCATCATTATATGTTTCCACCTTATAGTACCCCAGAACTGAATTGGAGTCATGGAAGACAGTGCGACTCAAGACAATACCTCTCCGATGAAGAGCTGTGTAAGTACTTTAAACATCAGCAATGACGTACAGTATCCTCTAGACAGCAGAACATAGATCACCGACCACATCAGGGATAGCCACTCAGTGGTGTAAGAATTGACTCTAAATGATTTGGTCATGTTGACTAATGTTACCAAAAATGGGCATAAGTGTTTGCTGGTGATAAGTGGATTATGGACTTGATCTACACCAGGGATTCTTGAAAAGGGTGGGAGGGGTCTCTGTGCCACTACATGCCTCTGTTGTTGCCTGCTATACAGCCCAGTTGTCCTGCGACAGTAAATTACTAGCTCGCTGATGTTCACTTGCCCAGCCTGGATTACCTGGCATTGCTGAAAGAAAGAAAGCTAGGTGTAAAACCAATCACCCTGCCAAAACATCAACTAAAGATTGCTACACTGAATAAAAGTACAGTGACACGATGCAGCTTTGAAGCAGATGACAGAATAAGAAGGAGACTGAACATTATATATATCCACAAGAAAAGGTGGAAGTTAAGTGCAGTAAAGGAAGTAGAGGAAATAGGTGAAACTGAAGAAGAATGGCAGTGCCTCAGAACACCATATGTGAAGGCTTTGGCAAAGATATGGAGCCAAGACATGTATGGAAATAAGTTGCATAAGCAAAGTTGTTAGTGGAATGCAAAAGTCCAGGAAATTATTAAAATCAAAAAGGAAAGCTGGATTAGGATAAGAAGGAATATTGCATAGCAATCAAACAGGCTAATAGAGCAGTTGCACCTCAAAGTACAAGGCATCAGAAGCACTCTACTAGCTTTTGGAAAATGAGGCAGCAGATGACACAAAGGAACACTTATCAAGTTACACGGGAAAGGCACAAATATGGAGAAATTAGGCATTGGACACCATTCATAAGGGATAGCAGCAGTACCTTGATCAAAAGTCCACTGGATGTCAGTGGCAGATAGAACAAGTGCTTCCAGCAATTTCTGAATGAAGAAAGCCTCAAAGAAGCTATACTGCCCCATACACAGCCTACGATAAAGGAGTAAGAAGAGCCAGCCATATAAGAAGTAAGAACAGCACTAAAGAAAATGAAAACGTGGAAAGCAACAGGCTCAGCTAAGGTCACAACAGCTATGTTTAACGATGTTGGTTGAGTTAGGTAGAAGCAGCTCCTGAGAGTGCTCACAGCAGTATGGAGAAAAAGGCATATCCCAGATCACCGGAGAATGAGTATTCTAGTACCAGTATACAAGAGCAAAAGGGACATTGACAACTGTGCGGAGTATAGGGTTATTAATTTTCTGTCACACTGCATGAAAATGCTTGAGAGGGTGATTGATAAATGAATTAGCAGAGTAGTCGATAGTAAGATGGAAGATGAGCAGTTCAGATTCTGATCAAGATGTAGCACAACTGGATATATGAAAGCTTGGAACAAAAATTAACGTGGGAGGGTTCCTTTCCAATAAGTTGTGTTTGAACAGAGGAACCACACTGAGGTTTTGTACTCTTTCCCTATTGTTATTTGCTTTATATTTAGAGTCATTAGCAGAGAAAATAAGGGACTCAGAAATTCAACAATATAATTGGTATGGTAGTCAAGAAAAGTTTGCTTTATCTGCAGATAGTATTATTTTGTACTTGTAGTAGCAAAAAAACTGTCCAAGAATACCAGAATAAAAGCGTGCATAAATGGTAAAAACTTCTTTATTCACTTAGAAAGTGAATAAATGTGTGTTTTGCTGCAAGGATACTTTAGGAGCGAACGATATTTGTGTACTTTTATTATTTTGTACTTGATAAATCCAGAATAAAAAAAAATCTTGATGCTGTGGAACATTTTGAGACAGCTTCAAGTCTTTTCATGATTTAAAATTAATGAAGATAAAACAAAGCCTGTATTCATAAATTATGTATCCATTTGTGACTTGATTCAGCAATATCCATATTTATGGGGACATGAAAAGATAAAGTATTTGAGTATGGATTAAAACAGTTTGTGTTATAGCAGCTAAGGATATGTGGGAAGATGCTAAAGAAAAATAGAACAAGTAAGTTTATGATTGTTTGATTTAAACGGATATTTAGAGCTATACAGTTAAAGCTCATATGCATAACACAAGCAGAAGGTTACAATTCAAAGTAGAAAAGAGTGATGATGAAATGGGAGGAGTTCAGGAAATAAGGAGAGAGTGGGATTTTCAGGAGTTCAAGAAATGAGACAATGGGGTTTTGGATGCAGATCCTTGAGGAGAATAACCACCATACAGAGTATTTTATTCATAAAGTTCATAAAGTTACAGAAAGTATTCTGTTCTCTGAATGGAGAAAAGAGATTTTGCAAATAGGAGTGACTGTAAGTAGTAGTACAGAAAGTAGGCATGAGGGGGCTGGGAATGTATTGGAAAAAACTGGAAAAAAAACCAAGGTGTATTGGGAGCAAATAGCAAGAAAGAGAAAGGTAATGGAGTGAGTTGAGGCCAAGAAGAAGTTTGGACTTCAGGTTAGAGACTGCCTTTCCTAACTGAGATTGATATCGGATATAGGCAAAGCAAAATGGATAGAGGATTCCCAAGTGAAAGACTGGTGGAGTTTTTAGTCGAATCTAGAATAAAAGCTGATGTTCAAAAGGGGATAATTAATTGAACATTTAAAATATTGCATGATAACTATAAGAATAAATTAGAGGAGCTTAGTAAAGGATGGAAAGAGAGGCTGGAAAAGCAATTTTTCAAGTGAACAATGAGAAGACGTATGTATAGCTTCCTTGTATGCAACAAAGTCCAGAAGGTTTAGGATTTTTGCTTGGAAGTGTTTGCATAGGTATTTTTATATCCCAAACAAACGTCAAACAATTTTCCCTCAGGTCGTTTGCATGTATTGTAGGTATGGCATGGAAGAAAGAGGTAAATGGGAACATGTTTTGGGGAGTGTAATGAGTTGGCAGATTTAAAAAAAAGTTCCCTACAGAGTAATCTACAAATGGCTGTAACTAAGAAATCTTTTGAGGTGGGACATAGGATCTGAATTAACTAAGCACAGTAAGGCCTTATTAAGTTTAATTCTGTTGGCTCCCAAAAAGCAATTACTAGAAAATGAAAATCACAATCTAAACTGACTGTTTTGAAGCACTGAATGTTGTAAAATAGATAAAAGAACTGGAAGAGGAATCTTTAAAAAAAGGAAGGAGCAAATTACATAGAAATAACTGGAAATTGTGGGAACAATGCATGTCGAATAATGTTCAGGAAAGGGTGTGAGATTTAAGGAAAGGCCAGAATTGAAAAATGTATGTAATTTGGACTGATAGTTGTTATAAAGAAATAAAGATAATATGTAATGTATAATGTGTGTAAATGGAAAAAATGTTAATATGGTTTGTTTTCTTTTCTATCAATGTATGTGTGCCTGTGTTTAAGTGATATTTTTATAAATGTGTTTAAAAAATGATGAAGCAGAACTGACCAAATGTTTATAATGAGTAAGTGGAGAAGAAGATAGAGGTGAGGAAAGAGACCAACTGGGTATTCTTAGATATGGAGAGAGCTTAAAATGAGGTCCCAGGAAATTTGATCTGGCTAGCCCTGGGATAATTAATTGTCATAGAAACACTGGTAAAATTAGTACAGGCTATGCACAAGGACCCAATGATTTAAGTACTAACAGTATTCATACCAACTATAGGGTGTTAGAGTGGGAGTGGGTTCATCAGGGTTCCACTTTGAGACCACTGCTGTTCATAGTAGTGATGGACTACATTAGCAAACAATTTGGAAGGGACAGATCAAAAAGTGACAGTGGTTCAGACTAGAAAGTACAAGAAAATACAAGAAAGTAGATGATTTGGTGAATAAAATTTGGGAGAAACAGGAAGAAGGCAAGGGAAACAAAATACAGCAAAAAGATGGATTAACTGTGTGAAAGAAGGCCTTTGACAGTTAGACAAGATTATTGAAGAAGGTAGGAGGATGCCATTGAATCAGAAGAGATGGTGACAGTTGATGTGACATCCCAACCCTATGGAGAAAATGGCAAAAGGGGGTTGATGATGTTTCCTCCTCCAGTCATAATTTAAGAAGACCTCTGAAGTTGTCAGGTTACTGTAATGGAATGCCAGCAGCTTAATTTTTCAGCTTCCTTAGCATCTTAATCCGTCAGCTTCATGAGACTTGGTTTTAGTGTATGACTCACTGGCAGTGATAGTCCTGAAGTTTAGTAACATATATAAAACTAGATTTTTGAAAGGGGTACTATCAGCAGATGTGCATTTTCTACTTCATTCCACTGTTACTTTTTTAATATTGTAACAAAAATTTTTGGTCATTTAGTAAGATCTTTGCATTGTTTTTTACCAACCAATGCAGCATTATTCCTTCTGTGTTTTCCTTTTCTTGTATCATTAAATGACATTTCTCTGTCAGGAAGAAAAGAGAACAGTGGAACATTCCACGTATGTGCTCAGTTCCAGAGGTCATCTGCAGTAGCAGCAGACATTTTCTGTTTGGGCAGTTACACTTGAACAACTGTTGTTACCATGTTGTGACAGAGTTTCTGCTTATGTGACTTGCAGATCTTTGAATTGCACCTTTTCGGTAAGTTATCACTTCTTTTCTTTATACTGATGACAGTCTGTTATCTGGCTGTTAGGTATTTACTTGGTATATTTTTCTTCATTCATTTCTGCAAGTTCTTTTACTCGAAAAGATGTAGTTATTGCCTTTTGCTGGCATTTTTTCACATCTCTTTCAAAATATTGCTTTCTTGTAAATGTTACTCTGCTATTAAGCAGAGTGATATTGCTACAAAATGCAGATGCCAGCAGTTAGGAAATGTCAGTTGCAGTTCATGCTTGATATTTAAAAAAGTCTCAAAACTCCAAACTGAAGAACATCAGTAAGCAGTTAATGCTAATGAGTTAGTAGGTGTCTTTTGTTTCTGATAATGCTTGTTTGTAGTAGCAGCTGGCAAGGATTAGAAAATAATTAAAGTGTAACTTGGACAATTAGATGAAGAACAGGAAATTCTTTCCTGGTTTAGCACCTATGTCACTAAGGGGGACACAGGCAGCCTGTAAATTGTTCATCTCCTTGGCCCCTGCTTGTAAATGTTTCATCCAAAGCCCCTGCTTACACTTATCAAGTGTATCAGAATTTGTAAGAGAGTTGGGATGCATTGCTAGGCTTAAAAAGGCCCTTGTAATCATTAGCCTAGTACACACCTATGAACTATGCCGCATTTTACTTAGATGTATGTCCTTTATAACAGTTTGGAGCTAGAAACTTGGAGATTAACATAACTATTTATTTTTATTTATTTTTGTCATTTACTAACCAGGCAATGGGCATCTTTATAGCAGCAACCGTGGCCACAGTTCCTAGTGATCATATTTGATATCAGTCTGGAAAAGAGTTTTTTAATGTCTTAAATGTTTTGCTAATCAATTTAGCGAATTGTTCTAAAAGTCCCTTTTCAGCTATGATTCTGTTAAGAGAAAACCCAATATGAAATTTCATGATAAAACAACCACAGCAAGTTAAAGAATAAGCAACTAAATAATTAAAGAAGTATATTCATTACTCGGGAAAAGATTAACATAATGCAAACCAGTATTGAATGATCATGACCCCAAGAAAGCAGTAGATTGTGTTTTGTTTGTTCATCTGATTCCACATTCACATTTGATTATTTTGATCAAACACTGTCCCAGCTGGATTCTGAACTTGTTGGGTCCTCAAGGTGGTTGTTTATGATTCTCTGTCACTTGTGACTGAAAGAAATGCTAAATGCCAAAACACAGAAGACTCCTTGTATACTGCTTCAGTGTTATAATGGACAGCAAAATGTTATTCAACTGTTGATAAAATGTAAGTGTTCTAAACAAGTTAGCCATCAGCAAGTGAAAAGGGTGTACACTTGTACCCCATAGACCAGTGTAAAGAGGTCAGGTAACCAGCAAAAGGGCTGTAGTCCCTTGAAAGAAGTCAGCAGCTATTAATGTACTTTAGACTCAACTACAGGGAAATCCTTTTGGAGAAGTTTCAGAATCTGAGGTAATCGTGCTAGTTTTGATTTTGCCAGTGTTTGCATTTGTTTATACATTACTTGTATTTATTTAATTGATTTTCTTTTTTTGTTGTTACACAGAGCATTGGTAAATGCTTACAAACTGCAGCCAGGAGCTTGTACTCAGAAGGTGGGAATTGCTGTATTTTATACAATAGTGAAGCTTGTCTGTGATGAAACTCAAAGGCATCCACCAACACGTCAGTTTTTTACATCATGCATAGAAATCGTGGGTCAGGCAAGTAGATTTTATTATTAGTGTAAGTAAAATGAAAAGCACATGGGTGAGCGAAGCTTTAGCCTAGAAGTATTGCTCTGTAATCATCCATATGTACTGAAAATGATGCTCAAATCACTAAATAAGTCATTCTGTCATAATAGATAGATGCTTAGTTATATATGTATTTGAATAAATATGTCTTGTACTTAGGAGAGTCAGAAATTCATCCTGTATAGATCAGCACATTATTATTGTTACATGCCAAAATTATATATTTAGTTGTTTGTTTTCATTGGTTTGTAAAGTCATTCACTCCAGACTGTCTTTGCATAGAGACCAAAACTGTACTAGAGAAGAAGTAAATAGAAACAACCTAAATGCTGTTATTGGTGTGTGTGTGTGTGTGTGTGTGTGTGTGTGTGTGTGTGTGTGTGTGTGTGTGTGTGTGTGTGTGTGTGTGTGTGTGTGTGTGTGTGTGTGTGTGTGTGTGTATTCATGTTTTGTAGAAAGGGTTGTTCACCTGAGTTGTGTCCAATGTTCATTGGAAGGCTAGGGAGAAAAGGTTCTCCAAGTTAGAAGATACTTTATGTTTACCAACTTCATAAACCTATTATCAACGAAAGCTGACACTAGTGAAGTACTGAATGGCTAACAAAGAGACTGGTCACAGAGAAAAAAGGATTACAGTTTCCATTTTAATTCGGTCTTACAGTGCCTCTAATGTTACTTGCGTTTCTTCCAGGGATTATCGATTTGGTCACAGAACAGAGTGTCCCAAAGCTTACTGAGACTTTTAGATTGTTTTATCTAGCTTCCTTCTAAGCATTATTAGTTTCTTTCTCAAAGGTGTGCACAATTTTGAAACTCCACACGAAAGTGTGAAGCTGAAAATTTAACTTGCTTGAAAGTGGTGTTGCAGAGTTGTATACCTAGCTCCTGTGGCAGTCATTAACTTCATAATATTTTGTCTTTACTAGCACTTTAGTCACTGAATAGTATATTGGGGAGAGCACTGTAGCTGTGGGTCTTTTTTAGGATATTTGCCTTAGATTTCCAGGGTATGGGTTTCAGAACTGCCACAGTGATGCAGTGGGTAGCATTGTTGCCTCACAACAAGAGGTTCTATGGTGTGATTCTTGGTTGGGGTTCCTTCTGGTTGAGTTTGCATGTCCTCTGCGCTTCTGCATGGGCTTTCTCCATGTGCACTAGTTTCCATCTGCATTCCAAAGACATGCATTAGGTGACTTGGTTGTAATAAACTGGATGTAGGTGTGAGTGTGGTATGGAAGAAAAGCCGTGGCGGGGCTAGCCCACCTGGTACTGTGAACATTGACTCATGCTCCATAGACCTCAACCTCATTACCACAATTAACAGAACATGCTGGAGGGACAGGTTCATAACCCAGAGACTGCCCATGCTATGGAACAGACTTCCCATACATGCCAAGCAGAGCACCTCGCTGACCCACTTCAATAGAAATCTTGATGAGTGGATGGGAAACCGAAAATTCACCCTGGGGATAACACCAGTGGCTTTACGCGACAGAGGCACTGGGAACTAAGGTCGGGTGGCACTATGCCAGGGTAATCCTATGGCTAGTGAAGGCCCCAGGGCCATTAGCTAGTACACACCTATGAACCTGTGATTGTCACTGTTGATGTAGCACCCCAACCCCATGTGCAATAATGGGAAAAAGTGGTTGTGAATGGATAGATCCAGTAAGTGTCTGCATAGAATTTTGCACAATGTTTATCATATGGATTAGTGTTTCAATCCTAATTGTTGGGGACCTCTGCTGATTTCAAAACAAGGAAAGTCTGTCAGCGTCTGTACATAGTTTTTGTTAATCCTTTTCAAACGTGTTCTTATAGGATGTATGTAAATTAAAAAATACCTTCCTAGGTTGTTCCTTAACAAAGGACTATGGCTCTGATGACAATGTTCACCTGGCTTTCTTGAACTTATTTCTGAAAAATTTTAATGGAGTTAGATGCTAATATCCTGTCTAAGATGCTGTCTTTGTTGGTGGGTTTGTTAATCCTTGATGGTATTTGAATTAGTTGTATGAAGTTACGTAGGTTTATGTTTCAGTTATTTACTCCAGAATTTATTTATTTATATATTTAATTATGTATTTATTTATTTGTTCTTGTTTTCCAAAGTATTGCAGTGATTTCCAAGGACATTTTTCGGACTCAGCCATGGAGCGGTAAATGGTGAAGTGACTTGCTTAGAGCAGCTGAGCTAAGCAATGGAGGCTGAGGGAATCAAACCTTGCAGTACTGGGCTACAGGAAACAAGTTTGTTAACAGCTCCTTAATCCTGTAGGCCAACTGCCAGACAATATTATTCATTCAGAAACAAGTTCAAGATAGCCAGGTGAAGAGGAATAAGCGCTGTGATACGTGTGATAACTGCGTAGCACTATAGTACAAATAACTAGATAGGTAGGGGTTCTAATCTCTGTCATGGCAAATGTAAGTGTGTGTGTCTGTGTGTAGGTTAAAGACTTTATAACCTGGTTGACTTCTTTGAGTCAGTCACCAGGGCTGAGGATGAAGGTAAGGCAGTGCATATAGCCTACCTCGATCTGGCCAAGACCTTTGATACCATTCCTCACTCAGGAATTATTGATAAACTCACCAAACTAGGCATCAACCCCTATATCACTAGGTGAGTTGCAAATTGGCTCACAGATAGAACATGCAGTGTGAAAGTAGCAGACACCAAGTTAGACTGCTGACCAGTCACGAGTGGAGTCCCACAGGGATCGGTCTTGGGTCCTCTCCTGTTTGGCATCTACTTCTCAGAAGTCCAGGCCAACACAAAGGGACTCTGGCTGACCAAGTTCGCAGATAACTGCAAGCTGGGAGCCATTATTAACTCCCCAAGTGATGCAAACATCCTACAGAAAGACCTCACTGAGACCAATGACTTGCGTCAAAACCATGGCCTTAAGCTTAACGTCAAAAAAATACATTGTCATCCCTTTGGTAAAAACTCAATTCCCACTAATTACCCCATGGATGGGACCCCACTGAACACTGAAGGCCTTATAAGAGATCTGGGGAACGCAGGTTGACAGCAACTTCTCTTTCGACCATCACATTGCCACTGTGGTCAGAAAGTCTTTCTATATGGCACATGTCTTTACTAAGGGTTTTGCATCCAGGAAGAAAGAGGCCATTGTCTCTCTCTGTTCTTCCCTCATTAGACCAGTCAGTGAGTATAATGCCCAATTTGGCATTTACTTCACTAGACACCTGCAACAGCTTGAGAGACCACAGAAGTACCTCACAAAGCGGATCCTAGGCAGTAAACACATGTCCTACATGGACAGACTCAAACGACTCCAGCTTTTCTCTGTCTCATATCGTCTACTTAGAGGCAATCTCTGCTTGACTTACAAAGCCATGTCTGACCCAGCCCTGTTAGAAATGCTACATCTAAAGAAATCCCAATCCCTCTGCACCACATGCTCCAGAGACCTCAACCTCATTACCACAATCAATAGCACATGCTGGAGGGACAAATTCTTCACCCAGAGACTGCCCATGCTCTGAAGTAGACTTCCCATACATGTCAAGCAGAGCACCTCGCTGTCCGTCTTCAAGAGAAATCTTAATGAGTGGATGGGTAATAGAAAGTTCACCCCGGGGTCACTACAATGGCTCTACTTGATAGAGGCACTGGAACTAACGCCGAGCGGCATGATGCCAGGGCATTTCTATGGGCTAGGCTTGTAAAGGCTCCAGGGCCATTAGCCTAGTACACACCTATGAACCTAAGACTAGCCTCAGTAATGTTGAATCTTCTTTTGGCCAATCTGCAGTGAGGTCACCTAGGGTAATGGTTGCATTGTTTTCAGCTTTTAGTGTATTATTGCTTGATGGGATGTATATATATATATATATATATATATATATATATATATATATATATATATCGAAAAGACCCAAAGGTGAAGAAGCAAATAGACTGAACCAAATGAGTCCAAATAAAAATATGTTGCTGTAGGCCACTTGAATAAAACAATGTCTAAAACCCAACTAGTTCATACAGCAAGTCGGTTCATACAGCAAATCGGAAGCCAAGAGGTAAAGCACAAACCCTTCAGTTGACTGCCATCAACTTGCGTCAAGCAAAAGTCAGAAAATATAGCATAAACCCTTGTTGACTCACAACAGCTTAGACATGCACAAATAAACTCCAAGTGCAAAGCTGTATGCAGTACACAAACCCTTCGGTTTAAAATCCAACTTTCATCGATGCAAAGACGCTTGTAATAACTCCAGGACCAATATAAAAGAATAGAAGAACCTTTAATGATAAGCTTTTCGCCATGTTAACAATACCGCTTCATCAGATAAATTAAGATCTGAGCATTTAAGTACTCACCAACTGAATCTTAACAACAAACCATTGGCTCAATAAATTTAAAACCATCCTATAGTTCACTAGTAACTATGAAATCAAGTCCCAGTATGTGGAAGTGACGAAGTCTGCAGGAAGTATACCTGGACTCTAAACTCCCTCTAGTGAGCTTAAGGCTAAACTGCATGGCCCCAAAATTACAACAAAGTTGATAACACATACACTATAGCGACGGTAACCATACCGTTCAACATATAATGTAATAAGCATTGTTTCAGGTGCTTAAAATTACCTTAGAATAAACCAACATGTAAGTATACACATTAAAACATAAAAACATAAAAAGAAGCTACTTTTATGACCATGTTAAGGCATACCAATATAACAAACTGGGATGTAACTGTTTCAGGCAGTCTCCCTCCACAATGTTCATTATCAGTTACATCCCAGTTTGTTATTGCTTTCACATCATGCTGTTTCCTCACATGACACCATTGTTTTATCGGTCTCTCCTAGCCCTGCAACTTATTTGTTATTATTTTAGTATATTTGGATAATACTTTTTATATTGGTATGCCTTAACATGGTCATGCCTTGGTCCTGGAGTTATTACAAGCGTCTTTGCATCGATGAAAGTTGGATTTTGAACCGAAGGGTTTGTGTACTGCATACAGCTTTGCTTTTTCGACTTGGAGTTTATTTGTGCATGTCTAAGCTGTTGTGAGTCAACCGAAGGGTTTATGCTATATTTTCTGACTTTAGTTGATGGGAGTCAACTGAAGGGTTTGTGCTTTACCTCTTGGCTTCCGATTTGCTGTATGAACCGACTTGCTGTATGAACTAGTTGGGTTTTAGACATTGTTTTATTCAAGTGGCCTACGGCCTACAGCAACATATTTTTATTTGGACTCATTTAGTTCAGTCTATTTGCTTCTGATATACATTTTTTGGGTCTTTTGGTTTTCTGATTTTATATATATATATATATATATATATATATATATATTTTTTTTTTTTTTTTTTTAATGGTGCTTGATTTTAAGATTCGATATTAGGAGTGCTGCTTTGTCAAATCCAGGTGTAGATTGGTTGTATTTCTATTTGGTGAGTTTGTTAGAATATATTAGGGCTACTCCACTTGTTCTTTTTTTGAGTTCTGTCTAGACTAAGTATGTCATATCCTCTTGGAGTAATTTCCCCATGTTTTATTTGTGGCTTTAACCACATCTCAGATGTAGGTAATGGCTTTGGAAAATGGATGTTTGTGATATATTTGTGAAAGGAGTGAGGGTAGGGTGGATATCACCACAGTGAAATAGTCTGGCACATAAAACCGTCTACAGGCAGGCATTCACTTTTGTTGGGAAGACGTGTAAATGCTGCTGCCTAGTTTGTAGGTAGATTGGTTTGAGTAAGTCTGTAAATGAGGGGTCATACAGTTTGCTGCCATTTGGGGCACTGTAGTGTTTTGCATTGTAGGAATATGTTTTTGTAGAATGTGTTGTGAGCTAGTAATAGAGGTTTGAGTTGCTATACATTGTAGGATGGGTGGGAATTTAGAACAGGTACTGCTCTAATATTTATTAATGCTATTAACATGGTAAGTATCTGTTTTATAGTTGGTTGTATAGATTTTAGGTGGCAAGTCTTTGGATTGTTAAATTCTTTAAAGTCAATGCATGTATTACATATTATACATTTTATGTATACACATACGCACACACACATATACATGTGTGTGTATATATATATATATATATATATATATATATATATATATATATATATATATGTATGTGTATGGGTTCACTACGAAAATTCAAAATCCCAAAATTTCGAGTTTCAGAATATCGAGTTCAGAATCTTGAGAATCTTGGAATCTCAAAATTGTGAACCTCCCCCCAAAACATCATC